>NC_061121.1:78257460-78321036 GCF_002878395.1 Capsicum annuum
AAGGCCTCAAAGGCGCGAGAAATATATCTAAACCCGTGGTATGATCGGAAAGTACTGCTACCGATAAGCCACACATTAATATAATCAAATAATTCAAAATAAATTAAAGCGGGATATAAGTAACTTTTAGGCTACCAAATCCTCTATATTCAAAAGATTAATTTAAGCCAGACATAAGTCATTAAAGCGACCGTGCTAGAACCATGGGACACGAGGGGTGCCTCACACCTTCCCCTCGGTCAATAGAATTTCTAATCTAAATTTCTAGTTCACAGAGCAAAAATAAGAGTCATTTTCTTTTGAATAAGGATTCAATAAGGTGATTTGGAACACCCAAACTCAATTCCAAGTGGCGACTCTATAAAATAAATAATTCCTTTTCAAAACGTCACTTTAATTAGAAAAACTCATTTTCTCTAAAACCAACTCCCTAGCGGGGTTAGGGCGATAAAAAGTAGGAGTGTGACAGATGGCGACTCTGCTGGGGATAACTAGAATTCAAGCTTGTATATTGACTTGTTTACCTTTATATATTTTAAGATATTGTATTTGTTGGCTTAAATGTGTTATTTGTCTAACTGTTTACCGCTTTGATATTATTTGAATTACAATATAAACTATCTTCTTTCGCGCACCCATCTGAGTCTTCTGAGATACTTTATATTCAGAGATATGGTATACGCTCCCGGGATTGAGATACCAGAGATGTGGTAATGTTCCTGTAAAGGATTCTGTAGTCACCCATGTTTAGGATGGGAAGGACCAACAGTAAGGCCAGAAAATCCTGCTACCGGTAAAGCTGTCCTTCCCCGACTCGAGTTGTCCTCTCATTTTACAGCCAGTCTAGATACCTAACTCCACCAGATTAAACTTAGTATACCTGAAATGTAGCCATGGTTATGCCTATAATGCTCTGCTTTATTTACATCACGTGCATTTTTGACTTAGTAGAGGCTCGACAAAGATTTGAATGTCTAAAAGTACCATCTTTGAAGACTATCCATTTTCTGTGCTACTAGTTGTATTAACTGTCTGGATATTTTGATTGATGGCCAGCTTTGGAATCCCTTAACATAAGAGAGGCTAAAAATTGCTCTCTAAAACGTATTCTTTTTCAAAACCCAAATGAGGTGCGAGATTTGCTTTCACAATTAAAAAAATCTAAATTATCAAGTTTGCCCCAATCTGGACGAACTACGCACACCTGATTCTCATCTCAGTGAGATACGTAGGCAGCCTTCCACAAATTCCGCAATCCTTAAAAACGAAGGTTGTATTTTCTTAAAAAAAAGAAGAGTTTTGATCCTTATAAAAAAAACATTCAATTTGTTTTCAATTTTTTTTAAATTATTATTAATAAATTCAAAATAAAAGCATTTTTCTTTTTATTAGTCAAATAAAAGTGGGTTTCTTCATGTCTCCAATTGCACGAACTACGCACACCTGATTCTCATTTTAATGAGATACGTAGGCAATCTTTCTTAGGTTCGATGATCCTCATTCAATTTGAAAATAATTTTATTAATTTTTTAACAATAATTGAAAAATAAATGGCGTTAGTCTTCTTCAAAAATAATCCTTAGATAAAAAAAAAAGAAAAAAAAAGATAAAGTGTTTATTGAGATTTCAAAAAAATATATAGAAAAGAGAAAAAAGAAGTTTTTTCTTATTCAAAACTCAAAAAGTAAAAAAAAATTGTTGCTTCATATTTTAAGCTTTTTGAACTATATCTGACCTGATTCTTGTTTCAACAAGATACGTAGGCAACTCTTCTTTTGAGTTCGGTCTCCTCTAAAAACAATCTTGACTTAGTAATTGGTACCAACATATATAAAAGGGTAGCCAGGTGCACTAAAGGTACCACTATGCACGGTGTCCGGGGAAGGATCCCGCCACAAGAGTGTATCGTACGCAGCCTTACCTTGCATTTCTGCCAGAGGCTATTTCCAAGACTTGAACCCATGACCTCCTGGTCACATGGTCACCAACATATATGAATTAAAAAAAAAGTGTTAAATTATAAGATATAATAGAGTGGACCAACTTGGTTGTGGACTATAGATTCTTTTAGTACCTCTAATTATACTAAAGTTGCACTTGTAAAATTTTCTTGCTCTAAGTCAAGTTTAAAATAAATCTTACCTCACTGTTTCATGTGTATCTTGTGGTGAGCTTTAGATTGAAAATTCAATGGCATCGCTCTGTTGATCTAGAACTTAGCATGAATATCTGTTGAGGCGAAATTTTGAGATACACTTGGTTTGGGAAAGGATTGTAGGCCTTCTTTGATCTTATTGAGTATTCCACAACCCACCAAATGGCATTAATCGCTAGTATTTCCCCCATAGAGCCTGAAACTTTTTTCTTGGATAACCACATCTGAGCCTATATCTTTCGAGTGCCTATATGCACTATTCCTCATTTGGCCCACCTCCTTGAGCGCACTAAATACATACAAGTTGCGAATGAAGATTCAAGATCAAAGGGGCCAAAGATAAAGAATGTATAGCCCCAGGAAAACAAAAACAAAAAACAACTTCAAAGAAGAAGGAGAAAAAAACCCATTAAAAAAAATAGAGAGAAAACTGCAACAAAGATGGAGAATCTTCATAAAAAAAGAAAGAAAAAAGAAAGAAAAAAAGAAGAAGAAGAAACTACATTTATCAAAAAGAAAAGGGGAAAAGATCCAGCACAAGATTCAGACAAAGACGAAGCAAATACAAAACAAGGGGCAAAGAAGCACAAAAAAGAAGATCGAGTGTCCAACCGTAACAAATGTCAAAAGCATGGAAATAGTGCAGTGCTCATTGAGGAATTAGTCACTTACCTCCCAAATATAATCCTACCCATCCCTAAGCTAACACTACAAGACAATGACAAGTCCTACTTGATTCCATTTTGAGTGTTCTCACATTAGTGGATACTTATATGATTGTTAAGCTTATTGTATCTCATTGCATGCGTTGAATATATTTCTGAGTGCGAGTGATTCTTGAATGTCCTAAAATCTGAACTCTTTTATTGTGAGTGAATTAGGACTTTATTTGTGGCAAGGACACGTGAAACATAAGGATAAGAAGAATTTTAAACCCTTGATTAAGGCCAGATAAACAGACTTTATCAAAACTTAAGTATATTCTAGGTACCATTTGAAACTATAGGAATCACTTCTAAGTTGATCTCAATTTTTTCTTGAAAGTTAGAGATAATCCGACCATAACTCTAATTATTGGTACCAAACGAAGTTAAGAAATGAATTAATTTTATTCTTTCATTCTCCAGTTATTTACAAAGCACATACTTTAAAAGAATGAAATTAAAAAATATTATGTTTATGTGAACTACGTTAGACCTAATTCTTGCTACGGAAGATACTTAGGCAATCCTACAATAGGATTCGGTCTCGCTGAATAAAATTTTTTACATCCCTGAAAGGTATAATACTGAGGTATTTTCTTTTTATAAAAAAAATGAAAAAGAATTTCAAAGTTCCTCGCATCCAAAACTGGGGCATATTTTATATATATATATATATATATATATATATATCACTTACCTCGGAAGGTACAACATCTCTTGATACTTTCCTATTTTTTTACTTTAAGTCTTCATAGGGTACGACATTTCCTAGTTGACATCTTAGGAAATACCAATTTCTAATTTTCTTCTACGTCTTCATAGAGTACAACATCCCCTAGTTGACATCTTCTTCGTCTTCATAAGGTACGAAATCCCCTAGTTGACCTCTTCTTCTTCATAGGGTATGACATCCCCTAGTTGACATCTTTTTCATCTTCATAGGGTACGAAATCCCCTGGTTGACCTCTTCTTTGTCTTCATAGGGTATGACATCTTCTTCATCTTCATAGGGTACGAACTCCTCTAGTTGACCTCTTCTTCGTCTTCATAGGGTATGACATCCCCTAGTTGACATCTTAGGAAACACCATTTCCTAATCCTCTTCTTCGTCTTCATAGGATACGAGATTCCCTAGTTGACATCTTTTTTGTCTTCATAGGGTAGACATTCCCTAGTTGACATCTTTTTCGTCTTCATAGGGTACGACATCCCCTAGTTGACATCTTCTTCGTCTTTATAAGGTACGAAATCCCCTAGTTGACATCCTCTTTGTCTTCATAGGGTGCGACATTCCCTAGTTGACATTTTTTCATCTTCATAGGGTACGGCATCCCCTAGTTGATATTTTCTTCGTTTTCATAGGGTACAACATCCCCTAGTTGATATCTTTTTCGTCTTCGCAGGGTACAAAATTCCCTAGTTGATATCGTCTTCATCTTCATAGGGTACGATATTCCTTAGTTGACATCTTCTTTGTCTTCATAGGGTACGACATCCCCCAGTTGACTTCTTCTTCGTCTTTATAGGGTACGACATCCCCTAGTTGACAAATTTTTCGTCCTCATAGGGTATAACATCCCTTCGTTGACATCTTTTTTGTCCTCATAGGATATGACATCCCCTAGTTGATATTTTTTTCGTCCTCATAGTTTATGAGATCCTCTAGTTGACCTCTTCTTTGTCTTCATAGGGTACGACATCCCCTAGTTGACATCTTCTTCGTCTTCATAGGGTACGACATCCCTTAGTTGACATTTTTTTCTTCTTCATAGGGGTACGACATCCCCTAGTTGACATCTTCTTCGTCTTCATGACATCCCCTAGTTGACATCTTCTTCGTCCTCATAGGGTACGACATCCCCTAGTTAACATCTTCTTCGTCTGAATAGGATACGACATCCCCTAGTTGACCTCTTCTTTATCTTCATAGGGTATTCCATCCCCTAGTTGTCCTCTTATGCGTCTTCATAGGGTATGACATCTCCTAGTTGACATCTTAGGAAACACCATTTTCTAGTTCTCTTCTTCGTCTTCATAGAGTATGACATCCCCTAGTTGACATCTTTTTCGTCTTCATAGGGTACGACATCGCCCAGTTGACATTTTCTTCATCTTCATAGGGTACGACATTCCGTAGTTGACATCTTTTTCGTCTTCATAGGGTCCGACATCCCTTAGTTGACATCTTCTTCGTTTTCATAGGGTACAGCATCCCCGAGTTGACATCTTAAGAAACACAATTTCCTATTTTTTACATTATGTCTTTATAGGGTACGACATTCCCTAGGTGGTATTTTAGGTACAACATTCCCCAGTCACATTTAAAAAATAATAATAATAATAATAATAAAATAAAATAAAAATTCTAATTTTTTTTTTCATGCATTCACAAAGTATAATATCCCTTGGTCGCATTATTGAGAACAAGAATCTTATTTTATTGCGTACCTAGCTTAGATTTCTATCATTTTCATTTGTTTATTTAATTTTAAATTAGTTTATAGTTTTTCTAATAACTCACAAAATTTTCCTAGTGCAAACTGGAGCAGAAAATTTTGTTCATTTCGTTTTGTTTTCTCTGATGGCTTACAGGTTTTTCTGTGAAGCACAGGTTTGATGCCGAGAATGAAATTCCATATCCGGTCAGAATACAAAAGAGTGATCAGTTTGAAGATAGTTAGAGTCAGCTCTACATCTGTAGCGGGCCAACATCTAAAGAGACATCATTTTAGCTTCTGATCAGGAGAACAAGCATCCAAAAGTATTCTATGAACTGTCTTTTGATAGAGTGTCAATGACTCAATCCAAGTTTCAAGTTCAAGTCTCAAATCCTAACTTCAAGATCAATTTTTTAGATCAAGGTACACACTAGAAGAAGGTGAGTCAATAACTAAAAATTCAAGAGGAAGATCTGAAGCAAGAGAATCAAGACAAATAGAATAGATATGATCTTGTATTTTTCTTTTCTAGTTTTATTTTTTCCTTTTCTGATGTAATAAGGAGTCACGAACCGGAAACTCAATGGGACCTGAAATCGACTCTCCAACTCATCCATTCATTCCTACACCCACTAGAACTACACGTGACCTGATTCTCTTATAACCCGAGATATGCAGGATGCCCAAAGCCAGGGCTCGGTCACACCTCTTTCCTACTTATTTACGTATTACTTTTGAATAAATGGTTGAGCCAAAATTATTCATGTTAAATTCTTTGCTTGAAAATTCTCCATATTTCCAAGC
Source organism: Capsicum annuum (assembly GCF_002878395.1). Classification (NCBI taxonomy): domain Eukaryota; kingdom Viridiplantae; phylum Streptophyta; class Magnoliopsida; order Solanales; family Solanaceae; genus Capsicum; species Capsicum annuum. The sequence continues at coordinate 78,263,562 of NC_061121.1, forward strand.
AAAGAGGGGCATTCTGTAAGCACATAATTTTTGACCTAATCTAATGTTTTACGTCATTTTTAATGTTTAATATATATATGTATTTTACTTTTAGGTTTAAATTAGATATTTCAATTTTATGTTATTTTTACATTGTTTGTTTTAAAAGTTTTGAAAACTACAAAAATAGAGTCACATTTTTAAATACGTTTTATTTTATTATTCATTTATTTTTTAAAAAAGAAAATTTTCTAAATTATATTTGTTTTCTTCTTTTAACTTTTGATGAAGAATCTAGTGATATTAATATTTTGTAATCATATTTCTAAGAGTAGTTATTTAACTTATTTTGTATTTTATTAGTTTTAAATAGATTTTATCACTTTTATTTTATTTAAAATATTAATTTAAGAAAAAAAAAAGGAAAAACCTAACCTAACCCACCTGTAATTACCTCTCCCCCATTATCTCACTCACGTCCCTCATGATCAACACACGACAAACACACAAGCACGATTATATAAACAATACACCACACACAGACAGAAACCGAAGAAATAGAAGGACAAAAAAAAAAGAAAAAACAGAAAAACAAAATTGAAAACAAGAAGAAGATTGAAAACAAAAACAGAAGGCAAAAATGTTCTAGGGCTTTAAACAAGGAAATAACCAAAAACAAAAACAAAAAAAGAGAAACTTAGAAACGAAAAAAGCAAGAAAGGAAAAGATTAGACAAGAAAAGAGAGGAAAAAGAGTTGTGAGTTGAGTTTTGGTCCACTCGAGGTTTCCGTTCGGTTTCTTTGTTTGTCATCGAGGTCTCCAACCTAAAGGTCCATTCTTTACTTATATTTTGTTTGTAATTTCTAAGTTATTTGAATGAATTAAATAATCAAATTCTCTTACCTACGAGTATTATAGAAAATTTGGGATCATAATAAAAGTTTACATGATTCGCATTACATCTCGATGTTTCATTTTCTGTTAATATAAAGTTTGATTATATTGTTAATTAATTGATTAGTTTGAGTAAAAATTGCTTGAAACCATTATTTCGCTTAAGTGACATAACGGGTAGACAACAAGTTAAAGTTTGGGGTTTGATTCATGATTTTATGTTGCTCTCCTTTGTTTTGTTATTAATTATTTTCACAAGAAATAATGTACATTACGATTATACGAGACTTGATTCTAACGTTACTAAGTTGCTCGAATTTCACATGTGTCAACGAGTTATGAATCTTCGATACTATAATATGGTTAGGGAGTATTTTTATATTTTTGTATAGTTAAATTTAAATTAAAGTTGGTATCATAGTATGTGCTTTCTTGCGCTTCAATCTAAGTTACTGTCTAATTCAAATTATGTTTTTGGCGTAAAGTTCTTTTTAATCATGTTTGTCTATGAGTTTATTTAAAATTTTAGTTACTAAAATCTTTTCATATAGTGTGTTAACCTTAATATTTTAAGTTAGAATTTTATGAGCCTTTGAAGTTTTTGGCATGAAAAATCCTTTTCTATTTTAGTTTGTCTAATTCAATTTGTCATTATTAAAAAGACATCTACAAAGGAGTCCATTAACTATATCACTATTTAATTTTTAATATTACTAGTATTGATCATGATTTTATTCTATGGAATTGTTTAAATATGGTTCAAATGCTTGTTTTCACTTTACTTTCTTTGGGTACGACTTGATTCATTGAATGCATAGTTTATTATGACAGAGACATCACGGGATCCTAATTATCTTTACTTTTATATTGTTGCATAGTTTATTATGACAGAGACATCACGGGTCTTATTTATCTTTACTTTTATATTGTTCTCTAAATACGCTTAAAGCCCAATCATTAGTTAATGTGAAAAAGCGCGAGATGAGCTTCGAATTTATTCAAGACTCGTTGCTATTGAAAAAAAAAAGTGAGGGAAAACCCATTGTAAGGGAGAAAATTTGTAAAATAATGAGTTAGGTTCTTAACCTCTAAATAATTAAGGTTTAATACAAGATAAAGTTAACGATGAAGTTGGAAAGCCCTGATACCGGCCATTCATTATAATAAAATCTAACTTACCATTTGAAGCCGATATAATTGGGTTGGGTAGATTCTAAACCTGTTATGTGCTTATCTAGACTTGAAAAAATGGGACGATCTATAAAGGCCTCAAAGGCGCGAGAAATATATCTAAACCCGTGGTATGATCGAAAAGTACTGCTACCGATAAGCCACACATTAATATAATTAAATAATTCAAAATAAATTAAAGCGGGATATAAGTAACTTTTAGGTTAACAAATCCTCTATATCCAAAAGAACAATTTAAGCCAGACATAAGTCATTAAAGCAACCGTGCTAGAACCACAGGACTCGAGGGGTGTCTCACACCTTCCCCTCGATCAATAGAATTCCTTATCCGGATTTCTAGTTCGCAGACCAAAAATAAAGAGTCATTTCCTTTTGAATAGGAATTCAATAAGATTATTTGGAACACCCAAACTCAATTTCAAGTGGCGACTCTATAAAATAAATAATCCCTTTTCAAAACGTCACTTTAATTGGAAAAACTCATTTTCTCTAAAGCCAACTCTCTAAAGGGGTTGGGGCGGTAAAAAATAGGGGTGCGACATGTATTAATGTTGGTGTCCAAGTAATTATATGAATCTTTATCTCTTTACTTTTTTATGTGATTAGTATTTGTATTTTCTTTGCACTTTAATTTTTTTTATCAGCTATTGGTTATTCTTTGCTTTTAAATGTTGGTTTGTTTGCCTAATTATGATTTTTTACGTATGTTTTGTGGTATTTGAGATTGTATTCTTAATTTTTGCAATTTTATCATAATTTATGTTTGATAGGTTGTGATCTCGCCCGGAAGAATGCGGTAAGGATGAAAATTTCAATTCAAATTCTAAGCTTCAAAAGAATATGGATAATTGAGGTATAACTTCTACTAATTTAATTAACATACGATTTATTATTTTCGAAAGTTAGATGATCTATCTACATTTATTATTTAGGAGAAAATTTTTCTCGTAATAATTTTTTTGATCGATCATATGTGGGTTAATTGATTATTCACAAAGAAATTGAGGTTAACATTTTTAATATGCTTCATGATGTTGTCGAAAGTGTATCATCAAAGATTTACGTCTATTATGTACACTCTTTGATTAAATATATATACAATATTGATTTTGAGTAATTGAAGAAAGTAAAAAGTTTGCTCATGTACGATTATTAGTTGTAGCAAGGTAAAGAAGTGATGTTGGATAAGATCGAAAGATAATAATATATTCTTACAAAGTGTTTTTTAATTTGTACTTTCTTAATTTTTTGACTTATTTTCTCCCTTGCTATTATATTTTATATTATGAATATTAGTCTCAACCCTAAATTGGATCATAGAGTACTAGTATATTTATGTTTTAATTTGGTATGACATATATGTACAACAAATGTTCCGTTGCTACTTAATTTTTCTCTACATCTTTTTCTTTGATGAGTAAAGATTTTTAATTCATTAAAAAAATTTATTTTATAAATAATTTTATTGATTAAGATGAAACACTTATAGTGTCAAATTATATCTTTTAAATATATTCAATATTTATTTTAACTCAATTGCTCTTTTTCAATAATTTATTTCTTTATATATAATTATACTTATCAACATGAGACACACGTGCAAAGCACGTACACTTGACTAGTATATTAAAAGTATGAAGGGCCTTAGAAATATTGTTTGAACTTTTTACCCTTCATTAAAAGTCTTTGCTTTAGACAAAATCGTCTTTTCACTATTTTTTTCTAATATTTAAAAGTTAAAAATTAATTAAATATATTTATGGTAAAAGCTTTTTTTATTAAAAGTCATTAGAATTAATGACAACTAAATACTTTTTCATTGATTTTAGAATTCTAAATCAACTAAATTTAATTTTAAGAAGATTTACAAAATTTCTTGTTTTAACGCTTTTATATTTATTTCTATATTTTTAAAATTTTCTTAAAATCAAATTTAGTTGATTTAGAATTCTTAAATTAATGAAAAATAATTGTCTTAAAACAAAGACTTTTAATGAAGGGCAAAAAGTTCAAACGATATTTTTAAGGACCTTCACACTTTTACACTAAAAAGTCCTTAGAAATACTATTTGAAATTTTTGTCCTTCATTAAAAGTCTTTGTTTTAAACAAAATCGTCTTTTCACTATTTTTTTCTAATATTTAAGAGCTGAAAATTAATTAAATATATTTATGGTAAAATCTTTCTTTATTAGAAGTCATAAGAATTATTGACAACTAAATACTTTACCATTGATTTTAGAATTCTAAATCAACTAAATTTCATTTTAAGAAGATTTAAAAAAATATCTTATTCTAATACTTTTATATTTATTTCTAGATTTTTTAATCTTCATAAAATCAAATTAAGCTGATTTAGAATTCTTAATGAAAAAAGAATTAGTTTTCATTAATTCTGATGACTTATAATAAGGAAAGATTTTACCATAAATATATTTAATTAATTTTCAACTCTTAAATATTAGAAAAAATAGTGAAACGACAATTTTTTCTAAAACAAACATTTTTAATAAAATGCAAAAAAATTCAAACAATATTTTTAAGGCGCTTCACAGTTTTACACTAAAAAGTTCCTATATTAAGGTCAAGGTAATTAGTCTTTCACTAACTTTGACTAAAATTGATGCTTTTATGTCGTTCTTTGTCTTTGTGCCTTATAATTTATCTAAGAATGGCATTCCTAAGTACATTCAACGAGACAGAAATAAAATGGGAAATAAATAGGAAAGAATTATGTTCATTATATAAATGTTTATTAGCATTTGAGCCATATATTGTATATAACAAATTTATTGTACGAACAGATAATACACAGGTACGCTGGTGGTTAACAAAGAAAATACAAAATTCAGTTACAACAAAAGAGATTCAAACCTTTCTAAACCATAACCCCAGAGCTACAAACATCAAAGAACCAAATACGGGGGTGCGGATATTTAATAGATCTAATAGATTTATTAGGTTTTGTAGGGGGGTACGGATATTTAATAAATCTAATAGATTTATTAGGTTTCTAGTTAATCTATTTTTATTTGTGCGTGGATATTTCTTAAATTTTGTTTCAATATCTTTTAATGATTTACTTTTTTCGTACGATATATTCATTAATTATTTTATCCTGTAGTAATTGCAGAGTTACAAATTTCTGTACAATAATTTATCCTATCTGTACTGTAATGTATATCTAATTCTAGATTTTCAATGTTATTTATTATCTAGTGTTGTTCTTCTCGTAGTGAGTTTTTTAAATTATATAAACTATCCCATATACTTTTTTCTAAATTTTCTAAGGTTTTTTCTATCCATATTAATTTTTCTTTTAGGTTTTCCATTATTTTTCTAATTCGGTTTCTATAATTAATTTCATTATTTAGATTTTCTTGATTTTCTCTAGTCTTTCTAATATATTCTAACATCTCTTAATCTGAATAATATCCTTCTGGGTAAATTTCTTCGTATAACTGTTCTAGCCAATTTATAGTTTCAATTTCGTAGTCTATTACTTTATCTAATATTATTTTCTTAATATCTATAATTTCTATGTTTTTAAGTATATATAAGATTAAAACTTTAAGATAATCTAAATGATCTATCTTAAGCTTCAAACTAATATAATTCTCCACCCCAATTAGACTTTTAAGATTTATGATTCAAGTTTTGCATGTCTTTTTTAAAATTAAATAAAAATAGTATTTCTTCTCTTATGTTTTAAATTTTTATTTAAAAAAATATATACATAAAGGAAAAAGGATTACTAGGTATAAAATTAAATTTAGCTAAAATAGTGAAAGTTAAAAATAGCTTTTCAATTGAACTATTATAATTCCCCGATGAGAGTAGTTTAGTTTGGTCAAAATCGTTGCCAATGGCTTCTATTCTTTATGTCCTACGAGTACCATGAGATTTAATGAACCCGTTGAGTGAGAGCTTCTTTGGTAGAAATACTTTTTACCTTTCCTTTAGTAAATCAACGGAAAGTATGAGTTAGTTGATAGTAATACTACATAGATGTCTTAAAGGAAAAAGAACACAAACCAAAAGATTAATGTTAATCTGCCATCCGAGAAAGTAACGGACTCTTGAAAAATCATGCAAGTGTTTTTTTTCTTGTTACTTCTTGTTATATATATATATATATATATATATTGTATGTTGATTTAGAAAATAAATTAAGTTGCTCAGTCATACTCTCAAATTGTTGATTGAAATGAAATTAGATTTGACGAGAAGTTATTTTTAGAATGATAAAGAGAATCAAGGAGTTTGCGGACATTTGTGCTCATGTTAATATATATATATATATATATATATATATATATATATATATATCATCAACAACTTAAAACTTCTGGTGATAAAATATATATATGCTTACACTAAAATATTTGTTAATGTTTACATTACTATATTAAAGTATTAAGGATCTTTGAAAAGTGATTTAAACTTTTTATACTTTATTAAAAATCTCCACAATAGATAAAATCATTTAATTTTAAATAATCAGACGTTACACGTGTGGGCACGTCCGGTTAAACTAGTAAGACATAAAAGTCCTAAATGTATGAAAAGCTTACTTCTACACGTGAAGAAAAAATTCAAAAATATGTCTATCCACGGCCAAACAAAAATTATTGAAGAAGTCATCTAATAGTAATTCTACCTTTATACAACTCTTAAATTAATCTTTTTAGCCTTTTACTCTTTATTTGTTTTTTAATATTTCTTTAGAATTTTATAATCAATTGAAATTTTGATAGTATTTATGATTATAAAGATAAATTTTCTTGTGATTTGAAGTTAGTTTTTATAAATTTTAGTATATTTTTAAAGTTTCCAATGAAATTATCATGTATTTTTTTTTATAAACAATTGCTAATTGAGAAGTTTTGTCTTGAAATCTTGATAGCATATTTATGCTTTAAACACAAATTGTTTGTGATTTGAGGTAAGTTATCTAAAATTTTAGTATGTCTTCATGTTATAATAATACATTATCATTTATTATTTATATGCAATTGTTAATTGAAAAGTTTTTTTCTACCTCAGATGGAGTAGAGAAACTGTTTCCAATAGACCCCCGGCTCAGGACAGATAGCAAATATAACAGAACATAAAAGCAAACAACAAACAAGGGGTGACACACTGCTAGATAATAAAGAAAAAAAAGACTCGCATGCAGTAATATTATAAACTTGTTATATGAAATTATAGACATCACCAAAATACCATGAACAAGAGACTACAAGCTACTACAAGCACCAATACAAACAGAGCACTCTTTTCTACTATTACGACCGTACTCCTACCTGCTAGCAGTACTCCTACAAACTTGTTATTACGAACGTACTCCTCCACACCTTCCTATCAAGGGTCATATCTTTCATAAGCTGTAATTGCCCCATGTCCTACCTAATCACCTCCCTCCAATATTTTTTTGACCTACCTCTATCCTTCCTAAAATTATCCATAGTCAACCTCTTACACCTTCGAACTAGAGCATCCGCATTCTTCCTTATCACATGACCGAACCAACGCAACCTCACTTTTCGCATCTTGTCCTCTACCGAAGTCACTTCTACCTTCTTTAGAATAATTTCATTTCTCATCTTATCTCTCCTGGTGAGTACACACATCCATTGCAACATCCTCATCTCCGCCCCCTTCAACTTTTAAATGTGAGAATTCTTAACTGGCCAACACTCTGCTCTATACAACATAGCCGATCATATTGTCACTCTGTAGAACTTACCTTTAAACTTTGGAGATACTTTCTTATCATATAAGACTCCCTAGGCGAACCTCTATTTCAACCACGCTGCACCAATACAGTGTGAGATATCCTCGTCAATCTCACCATTTCCCTGAATTATAGACCCAAGATACTTGAAACTCTCCCTCTTTTGAATAGCCTGGGAATCCAACTCTACAACCACGTCATTCTTATGTGGAAAATCACTAAACTTATATTCCAAGTACTCTATTTTGGTCCTACTCAACCTAAACCCTTTAGACTCAATGGTTTGTCTCCAAACCTCCAACTTATCATTAACTCTACCCCAAGTCTCATTAATCAGTACAACATCATCAGTAAATGACATACAACTAGGCACCTCTTTTTCAATACGACACGTCAAAACATCCATCACCAAGGTAAAATAAAAATGGTTTAAGAATCAATCCTTGGTGCAACCCAATCAAAATAGGAAAGTGCTCTGAATCTCCTCTTACCGTCCTCACACGAGTCTTCGCACCTATTGGTCAATAAAATTTTTAGACCAAAAATAAATAATCGAGATAGGAAAAATATTGCAACAATCAATTTATTGATTTTAATATGTGAATATTACAATCCATATGAATCCTCTAATTCGCCTTTTCAATTATAAATTAAGGGCTTAAAGCTTGATCTTGAATTTGAATTTGATTTATTGATTTGAGGGACTTGATCTTGACTTGTGCTTGAATTAAAGGGATTTTGAACTCTGTCCATGAATATTGCGCTCTTGATCTTGAATTTGATGAACTTGATTTGAATGCTTGAGCTTTGTAAAGAAATTATAGTGTTTGATCCATGAGCTTTCTTTTGCTTTTTGTTAGAGTTTTGGAGGGATTTTTTGAATTATGTGACCCCTATTTATAGTTGTGGAAAGGAAAGAGTCATGATGAATATGAACTTTTTTTAACCAATCAGATTTAAGTGACATGACACCTTTTATAGGCTTTTGATTTTACTAGGTATTCTGACATGTGGCATGGTCCTATTGACTTTTTCACTTGACTTGACATGCCACATTGTTTGACACGTGGCGCTTATTTAAGCCTTTAGAATATGATAATATCTTGATAGTCCAAATCAATGGGCTAGCCCAATAAAAATTGGACTTTAATTAAATCCATACATGTTTGAACTTAAATAATTAATCCAATTATATTAATTCGCAATATTTATTTTGGACTAATCTATTTGAATTTAACATAATTCAAATTTCGTATGGATTTCAATTTAATAAAAAAAAAATTCCCACAAAATGCCCCCTACTTCAGGACTTGTCGAGATATTTATTTAAACATGTTTCCTTCGTGCTTCAAAGATTTCCATAAATTTGAACCATGCAATTTACATATTGATATTGCCTCTAAAAAAATCTCTTATTATTTTTTTCATAAATCTCTACACGTAAAACCCGTTGGTGAGGCATGACATCCTATTCCAAATAGATTTTTAAGAAAATTTATTGTCTTACTTAACCAGGAATAAATTTTTCTAATTTGAATTTATATTATAGAAGGAAACAACAGCCAATTTGAATTTATATGGGAGAAGAAAGTAACCTCTAATTTAAATTTGTATTGGAGATAAAAACTCTTCCAATTTGTATTGGAGAAGAAAACAACCTTCAATTTGAATTAGTATGGGACAAGGAAACAACCTCCAATTTGAATTTGTATGGGAGAAGGAAACAACCTCCAATTTGAATTTGTATTGGAGATGGAAGCTCTTCCAATTCGAATTTATATTGGAGAAGAAAACATCCATCCTACAACTCTATAAAAAGATGCAGCCCCATTTTTTCAATATCAATTTTGAGATTTTCAATCCATGAACAATATTGAGGTAATTTCTTCTCCTCCTATTTTTCTTTTATTTTGGTCACTTTTTTTAATACAACATCTTAGTGGTAGAAAATTCATATTTTATTATAGAAATATCAAAATCATTAACCATTTGATATTCCAAAAACTAGACTTCGAGATCTATAACATATCAAAAATTCAGCTTTAAATTCCTTCAATATAATTCTCGATATTTTTTTGAATTTAGCCTTGAATTTTATCATACTGAAAATTTTAGATCTGCGCGTCTTTACTAAAACTTTCATATCTTGAAGCAGGAATGACGAAATTCCAAGCCGCTTGATTCTTGTGGAACTAGACACAAAGATCTACAACATATCTGAAATTCATAATTTAATACTTTTAATATTATTTTAGGTGAAATCCCTAAATCAACATTGAGTTTTGATGCATTAGCAATTTCAGATTTATGTGATGTCACCAAAAATATTATATCTCAATGTGGAAGTATTGAAATTATGGTTTGCTTAATTTTATAGACTTCGAAAATATGCATATATAACATATACAAAATTTGAATTTAAACACTTCTTTGATTGTTCTAAATAATTTTTTGAAGTCGATTTTATATGTTGTCTGGTAGAGGATTCCAGATTTGCATCGCCTCATCAAATAATTTATTTTTTAATATGGGACCATCACCACTAAAGAGTATTTTGATTACTTCAAACTAGATTTTGAGGGTTTTATTCTCATCAAGGTATCTTGTCTCAATCCAAGTTGGTGATATACAACTTTCAAGATCTCAACGCCCTGACAGGTGGCATCCTTTCTATTTGTATTTTTACTTTCATTCTTGTTTCGTTCATTTTTTGCAGGGTTGAAACAAATATGAAATAATCGGCTTAAGGTGAAAGAGTTTGACTTTGCCTCCATCACCTTAAGACCAAACAATTTTGCTTGAAGATGGTGGACACCGGCTTAAGGTGCGAGAGTTTAACTTCGCCTCCTTCACCTTAAGACCGAAAGATTTTACTTGAAAAAGGTGAACACCGACTTAAGATGCGAGAGTTTAACTTCGCATCCATCACTTTAAGACCGAAAGATTTTGCTTGTAGATGGTGGACATCGGCTTAAGGTGTGAGAGTTTAACTTCGTCTCCGTCACCTTAAGACCGAAAGATTTTGTTTGAAGACGGTGGACACTGACTTAAGGTGCGAGATTTTAACTTTGCCTCCGTCACCTTAAGACCGAAAGATTTTGCTTGAAGGTGCAATAGTTTTCTTTAGGTATAGGCCCTTTCATCGATGCACTTATGTAGTGGTGTTCTTTAAGTATGGGCCTTTATATTGATGCACATATGCAATGGTCTTCTTTAAGTATGGACCCTTTTATTGATGCACTTATTCATTGGTCTTCTTTAAGTATGGGATGTTTTTAATGGTCAGCGTAAGGTGCAAAGGAGAATATTTTATCCACCTTAAGGCATGCAAAATTTAAAATTCTTTTAAGGATAAACCCGTGAGATGCCAACTTAAGGTGCAAAGGGACAAATATAGTCCATCTTAAGGCATGGAAATTTTGAGATCCTTTTAAGGATAAACCCGTGAGAGGCCAACTTAAGGTGCAAAGGAACAAATTTTGTCCACCTTAAGACATGAAAAAATTTGAGATCCTTTTAAAGATGAACATGTGAGAAGCCAGCTTAAGGTGCAAAGGGATAAATCTTATCCACCTTAAGGCATGGAAACTTTTAAGGATAAACACGTAAGAGGTCAACTTAAGGTGCAAAGGGACAAATCTTGTCCACCTTAAGACATGAAAATTTTGATATCCTTTTAAGGATAAACCTGTTAGAGGCTAGCTTAAGCTGCAAAGGGGCAAATCTTGTCCACCTTAATGCATAAAAATTTTTAAGGATAAACATGTAAGAGGACAACTTAAGGTGAAAAGGGACAAATCTTGTCAACTTTAAGGCATGAAAATTTTGATATCCTTTTAAGGATAAACCCGTTAGAGGCCAACTTAAGGTGCAAATGGATAAATCTTTTCCACCTTAAGACATGAAAATTTGTAAGAATAAACACGTAAGAGGTCAGCTTAAGGTGCAAAGGGGAAAATTTTGTCCACCTTAAGGCATAAAAATTTTGAGATCCTTTTAGTTGTAGGATTGGATAACTTTAGCATTCCAAATCCCATTAGGAACTCTTTTTCTTTTCGACAGGTTGCCCCATTGAGCCATAAATATTTGGAGTAAGTCCAAAATTAATTAGAATAGTTTCATACTTGACATTCATATGGAGGATACTGGAAGAACATATATTTTTTTTACACTCATGCAACTAAACTCAGAATGAAATTCTAAGCGCCTACGTAGCTCAGTGAAGAGGATCAAGTTACACCGTAGTTCTGGGTGAGTGTTTTTTTTACGTCCTAAATTTTTTCTATGCCGCCTCTTTCGAGGTTTTTAACCTAGAAGACTTCTTTCTTTCTTTATTTTTATTTTTTTGAGCAATACACAGTTTATACTCTTGAGGGTCAGGAGTGTCATCTTCCTTCAAGGACAGTACTTCTTCAAGAACTTGACATTGATAGGGCCAATTTTCACGCCGCCAATTTTCACGCCATCTGAATCAATAAACTGTAAGCACCATTTGAATATAATTTTTGTACAATAAATGGTTCATCCCACTTTGGGGTAAATTTTCTACCAGACTTACGAGAAGTAATAATGGACCTTCTTACTGCAAGAACTTGATCTCCAACTTAGAAGCACCTCAAGTGAACTCTTTTGTTAAAAGAATGAGATAGACGGGCTTGATAACATTCAAAATTTTGTTGAGCCTCTAGTATCTTTTCATCAAGAGCTTCTAACTCTGCAAGACACAACTTACCATTTTCTTCATCGGTGAGCCCTTTTTTAATAGCTAGTCTCAAAGAAAGTATTTGATACTCAAGTAGCAGGACTGCTTCAACTTTAAAAGTAAGTGAATATGGGGTTTCATGTGTTTGTATGCGGTAAATTGTTCTATATGCCCATAAAGCTTCTTCCATTCTTTCATGTCAATCTCGCTTGGACTTGGAGATGACTTTCTTCAATAGATTGCAGAATGTCTTATTAAACGCTTCGGCTAGACCGTTGGCGGCAGTATGGTATAGATTGCATAATGTCTTATTAAACGCTTCGGCTAGACCGTTGGTGGCAGTATGGTACATAGAAGACTTACACTGCTTGAAACCAAAGAGATCACAAATCTTATTCATCAGTTTGTTATCAAATGACTTGTCATTATTGTTTATTATATATTGAAGGATTCCAAAGAGGTAGATGATAGTCACTCGAATGAAGTTTGCAACATTTTATTTCTTTACTTCCTTGAGCGCAACAACTTCAGCCTATTTTGAGAAGTAGTCTGTTGCGGCCAAGATGTATAAGTGTCCACCAAAAGTTCTTGGTAGCGGACCAATAACATCCATTCCTCAAGCATTGAATGGCCAAGATACTACAGTTGGGTGTAACACTTCAGGAGGTTGATGTATGAAATTCGCATGGAATTGACAAGCTTTGCATATTCTAGCATAGTTCAAGAAATCTTTCACCATCGTTGGCCAATAGTATCCCATCCTTTTAATGTAAAAATAGAGCTTTGATCTAGACTGATGCGATCCATAAACTCCTGAGTGCACTTCATGCAAAGCTTGAATTGCTTCTTCCTCTCCCAGACATCCCAAGAGTATTCCTTCAAATGATCTTCTATATAAGGTGTGTTTATAGTAAAGGAAGTGAGGTACACGATGACAAATGTCAGTACTTCTTCTTGGATCCTTTGGAAATATCCTATAACATAAGTAATCAATAATGGGTTGTCACCAATATTATTTTACATCTTTAGACACGACAACGAGGCATTCAACCTTATTTTCTACATCCTCATTTGACAGTAGTACTACCCATTCTTGGTGGAAAGTAACTCGTGTCTGATTTGAAAGAGTCAGGGTTGAGGCCAAAGTAGTTAGGGCGTTAGCTTGCTTATTTTCTCTCCTTAGCACATGTTAGAGGGTTACTTCTCCAAGCCACCCCATCAATTTCTGTGCATAATTATGATATGGTTGTAGCTTAGGCTTTCTAACTTCATAGCTTCCCAAAAGTTGCTTGATCACCAATTGGGAGTCACCAAAGACTTGTAGTTGCAGTTGTTTCATGTCAACTGTCATCTTAAGTCCAAGTATTAGTGCTTGATATTCAGCAACATTGTTGGAGCAATGATTTGTCAAGGTAAAAGAGTAGGGGATGACCTATTCTTGTGGAGTGACAAACACTACCCTAACACTAGCTCCATCTCGATGTGCGGTACCATCAAAGTACATCTTTCACGAGGGTATGGCTTCAATAACCATTGCATCTTTATCAGAAATTTCATTGATCCATTCCCAATTATTAGGTATCGGGTGGTCTTCCAAGAAGTCAGCCAATGTTTGTCCTTTTATGGCCTTTTGGGAACATACACAATCACAAATTGTTGAAATTGAAGGTACTATCTTGCAAGGTAGTCACTAAGGACTGATTTTAATATTACAAACTTAATTGGATTCGCCCTAGACACAAGATGAACAATATGAGCCTAAAAGTAGTGCTTCATCTTTTGAATTGAGAAGGCCAGTACCAAACACAACTTTTCAATTGGAGAATACTTTAGATCATTTGGTGTCATCATTCTGCTCAAATAGTAATGAGAGTTCTCTTTTCCTTCACTATTTTCTTGAGCCATTAGTGCTCCAACTGACCTCTCTTGTGTCGTGATGTAGAGTATCAATGGTTTCTCAGGTATGGGTGCTGCAAAAACTGGTGGTTTTATTAAGTATAATTTGATACTCTTAAAGGCATTACTACAAGCTTGGTCCCATTCGAAGGGAGTGTCCTACTTCATTATACGACTAAATGGATGACATTCTCCAGCCAGGTTTGAGATGAACCTCCTTAAATATGCTAGCCTTCTTTGAAAAACTTTTTAACTTATGAATGTTTTGAGGCTCAGGCATATTCAAAATTGTATCAACCTTGGCTTGATCAATTTTAATTCCTCAATATCGAACGATGAAGATAAGAAACTTTCCAAAAGTAACTTCAAAGGCACACTTCAATAGATTCACCCTAAGTTTATATCTTCAAAGTAATTCGAACACCATTCTTAGGCCTTTTAAGTAGTTGTCTCTCTTTCTTGATTTCACTACTAGATCATCCATGTAGCATTCAATATTTTTATGGATCAGATCGTCAAAAATATTTTGTATAGCCCTTTAATAAGTGGTGTCAGCATTCTTCAAACCAAAGGCATCACTTCATAGAAATAAATACCTTTGGGCATACGAAATACAGTGAGTTCTTCATCCTTTGGCGCCATGCAGATTTGATTATAGCCAGGTGAACCATCCAATAGTATGGGGATTGGAAAGTCATCCTTAGGACAGGCGTTGTTGAGATCCCAAAAGTCAAAACAAACTCAAATTTGTCCATTCTCTTTTTGCACTGGAACAATACTTGAAATCCATGTGGGATATTTGACTTCACAAATAAAGCCAACTTTAATTAGTTTTCCAACTTCATTTTCAATTAATGGAACCAACTCTGGCCTAAAGCGCATTTGGGCTTACTTAATAGGACGATCCCCGTTTTTGACCGCCAATTGATGGACTATTACTTTTAGATCTAAGCCAAACATTTCTTTGTAACTCCAACCGAAGACATCCACATATTCTTTGAGTATGTCTATATAAGTAATTTCCTCCGTCACTTCTAGAACACACTCAGGTAAGTTTTTCTTGGGTTTTTATCAGTTCTAAGATTAACTACCATCAAGGGGTCTATTGCGGCCTTTACTTCTTCTTCAAGTTGTAATGGAGCATATCCAACATCTTCCTCCTCTTGAGAATTATTATTATTGATGGATATGTGGTAATACCAGAAAGTATCTTCCATCTCTTTACAAATACCTTGTATGCATTTGGATCGAAGCCTTCTTTCGTATGCTTCATAGGGAGTGTCAAGTCTTGTGGCAGATTTTGAGCCATAGACTCTCCAAGTAGTCTTTAGGATGGATTTATTGCATCAATCCTCCTAATAGGTAAAGTTATCCCCTTCAGCACATTATTTTGGGCATCAGATAGGTGATCTTTCTCTTTTTTTACCTTTGGTACATAGCGAAGAACAGGAGTTGCCTTCTTTTTTGTAGGTGAGATGCTTTCTTTATTCAAAATGAAGAGGGGCTTCTTGGTGGTACATTTTTCAAAAGTCACCGCAACCTTCTTGGATACAAGATCATCACACTTGGTCTTGGTGACATCTTCAACCCTTTTCTCATTCACAACGTAATTCTTGAAGTGGAATATTGCATTGGCAAAGTGTGACTCAGCTTCAGTGAATAGCTTATCATCGGTAACTATCTTTCTTTCCACTCCGCCTTTGAGGTATTTCAAGTATTAATAGTAAGAGGATGAGATAATTTTTATTCTCATGTACCCAAGGCCTACCAAGTAATATATTGTATAAAGTTTTGGAATCGATCACATGCATCAATACATTCGATTGAAAATCATCCATACGAATCCCCAACTTGACAGCTCCCATGGCCCTATGGCCCCCTTGGTTAAAGCCTTGGATCATTATATGACTTTCGGCCAGTTCGTCGGTAACGATGCCAAGTTTCTTTATTATACATATAGACAAGATGTTAACTCTGGATCCCTTATCAATCAAGATTCTATGCATCTTCTTTCCTAGAACTTGACCTACCATGTTTAAGAAACGATTGTATAGGTACCTCCAAGCAGAAGATCGTTATTTATAAATGTGATTTTTGTATCACATATATATGCCTCTTGTCTAAGTGGCTCCGTAAGCTTTTCAAAAGATGGAAGAACCTCGGCGGGTGGATTTTTACCCTTTTCCCCCTCTTTGCCAGTATTAAAACATAATGTCTCAAGGTTGAATTAAGCAGTCTTAACACGAAACCAACTTGGTAAGAATTCTTCCAACGTTACTGGACACCATGGTTTTTGGTGGTGAAGCTCCATTACCATCGTCTTCTTCAAAAGTTCAAGCAGTTTCTGTTTCCTTGGTTTTTTCACCATCCTCTTTCTAGCTGGTTGCTTAGAAGACTCCTTTCGTAGACTCATCTTCTTGCGTCCGCGCTTGGTCACTGAGTCCAACCTTCATCATCACCTTCGTTAACTAGACCTGTCATTCCTTAATATTTTCTTATCATGCTCTTTGGCACATATTTGGACTGGATCGAGCGATCCAAAAGTGATAGAGATTTAATAAGAACTGACTGTCTCATTGTCGAAGAAGATCTTCTCATTTTCCAATTTCATGACTTTGTCTTTAAAGACAAAGAACTTTATCAGAGGGTGACTCACAAGCCTATGATAGTTGCAATAATTTGGGTCATTGGTTCTTCCAGTTTCGTTGGTCCGCTTTATCTCTGGGAGTTCAATGAGCTTATGCTCAAGGAGATCATTAAAAATCTCAGCAACATCAGAATCAAGGAAGGGATATTTCTTTTCCTGCATCTCCTTTAAAGTTTTTTTGATTTGGACGTGCTCTAGAAGTCGTCTTCATACTTTTTCTTCTTGCTCACCTTCGTGGTGACCTTTACAGGAGACACGTCAATAATCATAGATTTCTTATTATCATTTTTAAGGATAAACGTTCTCCATACTTATCATTTCCCCTTCGAGGGTCATGGATATGAGTTGCTCCCTTTTCAGCAGAAGACATGGTCAGCTCCATGTCGTGAGCACAGGTAGTTAACTCTTCAAAGGATTTAGGATTAATGCCCTGCAAGATGTACAGAATATCCCAGTGCATTTCTTGGATGCACATCTCTATTGCAGAAACTTTGCTAAGCCTATATTTGCAGTTTACACTAGCATTTCTCCATCGATTGATAAAGTCAATGATTGGTTTTTTCTTTTTCTGCTGACTATTTGTGAGCTCTACCATGCTCATTATATGTCTTGTGCTATAAAAATAATTCAGGAACTCATGCTCCAATAGCTCCCAACTATTGATAGAGTTAGGCTCAAGGTTAGTATATCAATCAAAGATATTTTCCTTTAGGGAATGAACAAACTATTTGACAAGATAGTCATCGTAAGTTTCAGCATTATTACATGTCTTAACAAAGTGTGCAACATGTTGTTTTAGGTTCCCTTTTCCCTCAAATTGTTGTAATTTAGGGGTTTGATAGCCGACAGAAATTTTGAGGCTATCTATTCTCGCAATGTAGGGCTTGGCATAAGCAAGGAAAGACTTTAGGACAACATCATACTTTTCTTTGAGGGCCCCTTCAATGAATTTCTTCAATTGCTCAATCGAGATTATTCCCTCTGAAAAAACTTGTACTTCTTTAGTTGGTGGTTTTTATTTCACAGTATGTTCTATCTCGTGAGCCTCTGAAGATTTTTTAGGTGCATGGTTAGACTCTCCATCTATTAAGCCTCCCATCCTATCCACTATCTTATCAATCTGAGCATCCTGATTCTGAACATATTTGGTTAGGCCCTCAGTTGCCTTTGTCAGATTTGCAAGCCACTCCTTCATATACGAGGCATCAGTTACCATTACTTGCATGATCACTGGAGCGTTGGAGAGTAACACGAATTATCACATAAGGTGATCTGTGAAGTGCTCAGCTTATGTGGTGTAAGTGAAGATGGCGTATTTGTTAAATGACTATCACTCTTTGTGCCAGAGTATTTGAAACCAGAATGCTCAAGTAGAGCTATAGTCTTCTTAAGCGATTCCTCCACACTGCTTCCTCCTTCTAAAGCACTTGCATTGGAAATTGTTCCTTTTGGGGTTGAAGATCCAAAAATTAAAGTTGGCGCGGATGACACTGGATGTGTTTGTTGTCCTAACAAGCCTTCCATGCTCTTTGTGACAGCTCCTAAGCTTTCAAAATTAACACCAAGGATGCTTTCTACTTCAGCGGAGAACTTTGAATCAGCAGCCTTGGAAGCAGTTGATTCAGAGTTGACCATCTTGGAAGTCATTTCGATGTTGTTAAACTTTATAGTTGGAAAAGTTGAGATAAGAGGTAGAGATTGTCCCATTGGATGTGCCAGAATTTGTTGGGCAATAAAGTCTCTAGACCAAAAATAAATAATCGAGATAAGAAAAATATTGCAACAATCAATTTATTGATTTCAATTTGTGAGTGTTACAGTCTCTATGAATCCTCTGATTTGCCTTTTCAAATATAAATTCAAGGGCTTAAAGCTTGATCTTGAATTTGAACTTGATTTGTTGATTTAACGGACTTGATCTTGACTTATACTTGAATCAAGGGCTTTTGAGCTCTGTCCATAAATATGGCGATCTTGATCTTGAATCTTGATGAACTTGATTTGAATGCTTGAGCTTTGTAGAGAAATTATAGTGCTTGATCCACGGGCTTTCTCTTTCTTTTTGTTAGAGTTTTGGGATTTTGTTTTGAATTATGATACCCCTATTTGTAGTAGTGGAAAGGAAAGAGTTATGATGAATATAGACTTTTTTTGACCAATCAGATTTAAGTGGCATGACATCTTTTATGGCTTTGATTTCACCAGGCCTGCTGCATCATTTTGACATGTGGCATGGTCCTATTGGCTCTTTCACTTAACTTGGCATGCCATGTCGTTTGACACATGACGCGTATTTGGGCCTCTAGAATATGATAATAACTTGGGCTTAGCAAAGTGGGCTCATCATTTATAGCCCAAATCAATGGGTTAGCCGAATAAAAATTGAATTTTAATTAAGTCCATATATGTTTGAACTTAAATAATTAATTCAATTATATTAATCCGCAGTATTTATTTGGGACTAATCTAGTTTGAATTTAACGTAATTCGAATTTCGTACGGATTTCAATTTAATAAAATTTTGTTGCCTACAACACCATCGTACATATCCTGAATCTACTTAATGTATGCCACGGGCACCCCTCTAGCCTCCAAGCACCTCCACAAAATCTCCCTAGAAACTTTGTCATATGCCTTCTCAAGATCAATGAACACTTAAATCTATATATAATAATAAACGAGAAACAAAATAATGTGATGTGCCATCTTTCTTTGACCAAGAATTCTATTTATCCTTTTTCTCAATTTTTGATAATTTTTTCTATTTATCTAATTTTTATTATTAGTTAGTATATAAAAATAAATATGCCAATTTCTACTCTATTTATTCATATTTTTAATATATAAATTTAACAGTCTTCATTTCTCTTACTCTCATGACTTTTGATGATCATAACTCATAAATTGTTAATACTCATATTCAAGACATTTTTTGATATTCCATAATGTTGGCCTATAAATAAAGACGTGATAATTTTTTTTTTTGCAAAAAGAGATGATCACATTAGTCAATAGGAGAAATGTTAGTTGTGAGAGTTGTCGAGATAATTGTAATTCTTCTTTTGAGATCAATATAGCTGAACTTACAATTTTATTTTTATGCTAATTTA
Organism: Capsicum annuum; assembly: GCF_002878395.1. Classification (NCBI taxonomy): domain Eukaryota; kingdom Viridiplantae; phylum Streptophyta; class Magnoliopsida; order Solanales; family Solanaceae; genus Capsicum; species Capsicum annuum. The sequence continues at coordinate 78,283,717 of NC_061121.1, forward strand.
AGAATGTTATTACAGAAACTATTTCAAAGAATATCCACAACAATTTAACATTTGCAGGTATATGTATATTATATATTTATCACTTTACTCTCATAAAATTGAATTAATAAAGTATTTCTGTTCTAGATATTAATGAAACAATTCTTTTGTTAAGTTTTTGAAATTGTTAATACAATTTTAATCGACAAGATACACGCGTTATGTATGTTTCTTAAAGATGCATTGCGTAGTTGAATCTTTTATTTTTTTTTTCATTCGGGTAGATAGATATATGGGATTGTTCCTTTTGATGATATGATTTTTTTTTTGGAGGATTACCTTTAAAATTTTGATTTATTTATCAAAAAAAATTATGTATTCTATTTAAAAGTATATTATGTATTTCATTAATTTCTTGAAATATATTATGTACTTGTAGAATCTTGTTTTGGAAGAACATTATTTAAGAAAATATCCAATTAAGATTTTTTTAAAAAACAAAAATTAACCTAAATAGATCAAAGTATGAAATAATGACTTTTACTTCTTTTTTTCATTCATTTTGAGAAATGATGGATCATGTTTTTTTTCCTGAAAAGAGTATAAGTTTTATGAATGAATAACTTTTTTTTTGATACCAACATGGGTTGTGGTGTAGTGGATGGGGCTGCTCCACCCTTAATCAGAGGTCGAGGGTCCGACCCTGAATATGGAGAAAACTCTGTTGGGAGCGTTGTCACCTTAATGGGCCCTGCAGTGCGCGATCTGGATTAGTCGAGGCTCCAATGCGGGCACTGAACACTGAATGAGAAACAAAAAAAAAACTTATTTTTTGATATATATTTTTAACAATTTGTATTTGTTATATTTTGTATCCTCAAAATTAAGATCATTATAAAAATATGAGTTTCGCACGTAGAAAATTGTGTTATGTGTTGAACAAAAGAAGTTTTTAAAGTGATTTTTTTAAATTTTTATTTGATATTTTAAAATTTATATTTTTTTTTCTTTTCTATCTTATAGGAATATCTTATTTTGCAATCAAATTTTACAAATACAAAAGGAGAGAAAAAGAAGAATTTTATACAAATTTTATAAGAATATAAAAGTAAATCTTATATTAAAATTTTTATAGTTGTTATTTATGAAATCAATATTATATGATAAGATTATAAAATTATTATAGTTACGTAAAATTATATGTTGTTTGATTTCTATTTCAGTTCTTTTATGAAATACAATATTTATTTTAAGCTTAAATATTTAATTATGATAATATTATTTTATAGGTAAACTACATGATACTATTCTGTTTTGACAAAGAGCATAATAAATAAGGTATAAAAATCAATTTTTAAGTGAGACAAAAGGATTTAAAAAAAGCAAACAACATCTTGAAAATACTATGATATAATAAAATAATTCATAATATTATAGTTGAAAATACAAGAAATGAATATCTTTATTAGAAACTTATGACAATATTTGTTTAATAATAACTCTTTAACGATCGCGCGAAGTGTGAATATATCCACTAGTAATGAGAATAAAATAAGTATAACAAAATAAATTATATTTTGATTAATTTTATAAATAAAAATTAATGTGTTTTAATATGAAAATTTAACGAAATTACTTAAATATCATTAGATACCAATACATCAATGATATTTCACTTTGCTTTATTAGTTAAAAACGGCTTTTACACGTCTCCCCTAAAAAAATGATTAGATTTTCAAGTTTTATTTCCCAAAACCACTCCAGTACTCATAAAATCATCAATCATTTTACCACCTCAAAATATGAATGATTCCCACCGACAAAGAAAAGTATATTTGAGGGAGTAAAAGGAGTTTTGAAGTATTTGTGCAGGTAAAAGTATTTAATTAAGTAGGCGGTTAACCATGAATATCACAATTTTTGTGAGTTAGAATTTTGTTTAGTCATGAAAATAAATTAAAATTGCTTTTAAATTTTTGTGAGAAGTAAAAGTGAAAAAAGTGAAAATAAAATTTAATTTATTTTTATATTTTTAAATACAACTCCTTGAATTTGAAAATTTTCATGATCAAACATCAGTTTGAAATTATATTTAAAATAAATTTTTTTTTAAAAAATAAATAAATTCTAATGACCAAACAAGCATAAGTGCTACATTTGACCTTTGTTAGGAGACCTCTCCAACTATTACATTCTCATGACCATACAAGCACAAAGTGCTACATTTTAATCTTTCTTGGGAAACCTCTCCAACTATTACAAGTTGAGGGTTTTTCTATTTTAATTTGCTTATTTGACTTTAACTTTATAATTTTAAATTAAAATAATATTAAAGTGTTTTTCAAATTTTATACTATGTTATATAGATGTTGGATGTAAAGAATGTATTACATATCAAAATAATATTTTTTTAAAAATAAATTATAGAAGGAAAGATAAATAAATTAAGTGATAAGAAAATAAATAAAGCACTCGTAGTTTTCAAATGCATAAAGTGTACGTACAAAATGTGACTTTTTTCATTTATTCTATTGGTAGTAGTAGTAGTTAAGTGGTGTCAATATATGTTTTCTTGACTTACAATTAGCATTAGACGCTAGTACGGACTGCTCCTTGCAAAAGGATGCATCCATGTCTTCAATTTTACGTGATAGTTCTTTCTTACTTCTCTCTTTTTTTTGAAAAACTTTTTTTGTAAAAAAAAAATTCATTGTAAAAGAATTTTTTTTATAATTCGTTGATACTAGCTCTCTTCATGACATTATTAAATTCACAAGATTAAAACATATTTTAATACATTATATATATATATATATATATATATATATATATATATATATATATATATATTTAATTTAAGACTCATGATATTTAAAATCTTCTTTAATTTTTAAAAATTTCATGTCAAATTAAAATTAGAGAAATAATTTGAAATGGAGAAAGAATTAAGCTTTTGTTTGATAACAAAAATAACAATTTCCTATATTTAGAAATCAAATTAATTTGCAACTTCTAAATAGTGGTTGTTTGGTTGGAAAAGAGTTATTCCGGAATAATCAATTCAAGGATTAGCTATCTCCGAATTAGTTATCCCACCATATGAGATAACTTATCACACCACCATGGTATAAATAATTTCGATACTAACTAATACCTCCAATCAAATATGGGATAAAATAATCCTTCATTTTATCTCACAACTATTTATTCTTTATACCTCACACCAAACGACCCCTATATACCTATCAATTTTTATAAAATTAGACTTCTAAAGGTACATTTTTTTCCCTTGCTAAACAGCATACACAATCAAATATTATTAAACAGATTAAAATAAAAGGAATCGTATTGTAATATCTCAAAAATAAAAAGAAATTCTTATAACTAAAGAAAATTATTGTCTATAGTAACATTTCATGTAATAACCAAATATAGTAAATTCTATTTTAAAAGTTGAAAAATCAATATCCAAGTTCACCTTATTGAAAATTTGAAGGTTAAATAAAGAATTGATGGGTGGGGTTTTGGTGGTTGGGACTTAGTAGCCGGCACAAGATGCGACAGTTCATGTTAAATAAAGAATTGATGGGTGGGGTTTTGGTGGTTGGGACTTAGTAGCCGGCACAAGATGCGACAGTTCATAAGTATGGTCCCATAGAAAAAGACAGAAAATATTGTGTAGATTTTAAAAGACCTTTATCAAGCTTTAATCGGATTTAGGTTAAAAATAAAACCTCCACTTTTATCCATAAAACACCAAGCATAGCATTCTTTACACCAAGTAAGGACCCGTTCGTCAATAAAATTTTATCACACTTTTTGGATTCATCGTTCTAGCATGAAAATTTCAAATATAACTTGAGAACTTGAAAATTTGGAAATCAGCCAAAACCCTGTTTTCACTTAAAAAATTTTGTTTTTCTAAATTTTTTATTTTCATAAAATTTCATCGACCATGTTGTATGGAGCAGAGTGATGACAAGTCAAGAACTCCCACATTCAAAAATTGAAGGTGGCGAAAATACAAATATTGTGTTGGATGTGTGGGCTTACTAGGGATGACTATTTGGGAGAAGGTGGGAGTGACTTCGGTGATGGACAAAATGCTGAAAGTTAGGCTGAGATGGTTCGGACATGTGATGAGCAGGGTCACGGATGCCCCACTTCGTGGGTGTGGGAGGCTAGCTTTGGATGATTTCAGGTGGGATACAAATAGGTCGAAGAAATACTGGAGAGAGGTGATTAGACGTGATATGGAGCAGTTACAGCTTAATGAGGATATGACCCTAGATAGGAAGGTATGGAGGGCGCGAATTAAGTTAGAAGGCTAGTGCATGTGGGTGAGTCGTAGCCAGTTGTTAGGAGAGCTTTGTAATAGCCGGGCTGATAGTCTTAGGGCTATGTCCATAAGTTGGAGTTGCTAGTAAGAGGGTATAAGGGTGGTGGGTGCTTTTGGTTCGTTAGTATAGTGTATTACTTTGTAGGTGTTTTATTTCTGTTATTCTATTCTATTTCATACTTTATTATGACTTTATTTACTATTCTTTGTCTTGATTTCTATTGTATCTTGTTCTATGACTATTCCTTATCTTATATTAGATTATTTTATTTTGAGCCGGGGATATATTAGAAACAACCTTTTTATCTCACAATTGAGGTAGTGATATGGACTGCATACACTTACCTTCCACAAACCTCACTTGGTGGAAATATATTGGGTATGTTGTTGTTGTAGTTGATAAAATAACCTTATTTAAATTATATTTCATGTTTAAAACTTTAAATTATATTTTATGTTTTTAAAAATTCATTTAAATCTTAAATATTTATGATCCCTTTCCCTTTTTGGCAATACTTTAATTTCAACTTTCCACATGAAATACTTAGGACCACAATTTAAAGGACATTTTGGTACATTTGACAGACCTTTAATTTAAGGCCACATGATTCCAAAGTCTTCTTTATTTTTTTAAACTTTGTGTCAAGTCAAAGTAAGTCATTTGTTTTAAAACGGAAGGAGTAGTAATTTTTGTCATAAATATTTAAGATTTAAATGCATTTTTAAAAAAAATGAACTAAATTTTTGAAATTAAAGTATTGTGAAATACAATTTACTCTACGCCAACTTTACAGATCTCAAAATATTAAGTCAATCTTTTATTTTTTAATTTTCAGGGAGAAACCCCAAATAAATTTCTGATAAATCAACATAGGATCAAAATGAAAACATCTGGTATACAGATTCTTTTCTACACCGAACTAAATAGGATTAAAAGCAAAACAAGTACAGTACAACTGCTTTTTTTTTTTTTATTCTATCAGTACTTCAAATGTGGAATTACTCGAAAACTATACCTCACTAGATATGAACAATTTAACGCGTGCTGCGTGCACGATATGTATAATATAATATATGCATCAAACTAATATTGGTGAATTAAGAATTAAAACGACTCCACTTCTAATATAATGTTAAGAAGTTATTGACCTCAAACCTAAGTTTAACTCTAAAAACTAATAAGGTTAGAATTCTCTTAGTTTATTTCAATATTTCATTAATCAATGACCCTCTTTATTTAAATTCGTTTATCTTATTTTGATTGAACCTAAGTTTAACTCTAAAAACTAATAAGGTGAGAATTCTCTTAGTTTATTTCAATATTCCATCAATCAATGACCCTCTCCATTTAAATTCGTTTATCTTAGTTTGATTCGATCTAACTTTAATAAAATAAAGAAAGTTTTTAAATGTTGTAGTTATATTAAATATGCCATTTAAGATATAACTGTAAACAATTACAAAATACAGAAAGTGATTTTCTTTTTTCTAGGTGAATAAATTAAAACGAAAGAAGCATGAGTTACGTGTTATTCTGTATTCTTCTGACTAAACTCTACATAATGATTAAGCTTTTTTGCAATTTAACCAAATTATTATTTACTTGACAAGAAAACAACTTTCACGGGAAATATGTTCACATGACATGCGTGAAAAAGAAATTAAATGGAAACGAGGACTCACGCTTTAGTTGCAGCATAGATGGAGTAAAGAGGATGAGAAGGTACAACAATGGAGGCACCAGAACCCATATTCACGATGACACCCTTTCTTCTACGTATCATTCCTGGTAAAACCGCCATCGTCACTAAGTTGGTACCTGTTGAACACATAATTTATTTAAACTTTTACACAAAAATGACCACAAATTCAACACCATATTAAAACTGTAAAGAGATCTTAGATTCAAGTCACACTTTCACCTATTTATGAAAAAAGAATCATGCTTCCACGGCCACACAGTTACTGAGAAAGAAGTTCTAATTTAAAATCATAAAAAGGAATCAAGCACGCATATAAAGAATATATTAAAAAATTAATTAATACTAATTAATTAAAAGTATGATATACCCTATGCAATTAGCAAAGCTGTACGAAAATATAGTGAGACAATTCAGTACCTTCCAAGTTTATTTTCACTACATTTTTCCATATGTTCTCATCCACTTCATGAAAAAACATGGCTCCTGGATATGTGACACCAACGTTGTTAATTAAGACACCTATGTCCAATCCTTCAATTGTCATTTCCATTTCTTGAATCCCTTTAGTAACATCACCGGAGAAGTCTAAACTAATAATCTTGATTTTGATATTTAGATTTTGAGCTTGGATTTCATCACAGACTTCTTGTAGTTTGTTTAAGTTTCTTGCTACTAATATTAGATTGAGACCTTTATGGGCAAGTTGAAAAGCAAAAGCTTTCCCAATCCCATCAGTTGAGCCAGTGATGAGTGCTCAATAGCCATAGGATTGGGTAAGATTCTTTGGAGTTCTGAAAAATGTGATGAAGATCCATTTGAGAAAAACAATTAAGTTTTTGAAGAAGGAGATGAATCCAATGAAGGAGAGAATAGAACAAAGAGAGGTTGAGTTTTGAGGTGATTCATGGCAGTTGAAAGCATCTTCTAGATTATTTGTTGGACAAGAAGATAGGAATGTTTCTCAAATTGCTTATCCCCTGTGTGTTTTTCGATGAGTGTATTACCCTATATATCGAGCATCCATTGCTTTCAGTTACTACTTTGATTTTCCCGTTTGATCATGAAAATCATAATTTTTTGGAGTTGGAGTTGGAGTTAGAGTTATAATTGACCATGAATATAAATTAAAGTTGTTTTTAAAATTTTGTGAGAGAAATATGAGTGAAAAACTTGTTTTCATTTTTCCAAATACAATTCCAGAATTGTATTTGAAATTCTCATGCCAAACACCTACAAATTTTACTTTTTTTTATTAAAGTAAAATAATTTTTCAAAAAAGGTAAAAGCTTTTCATAGCCAAACTTTTAAACATGGAAGCTAAAGGTGGCTGGAAGTTAGTTGCTTTCCAGCTGACAGTTAGTTATAGATATTTTGTGTTGATTTAGTTAGTTAGTTAAGCTGTTAAGATTTTATTTGTTAGGTGATAGAATTAGTATAAATACCATTGCCTTGTACAGAATTCAGCAGAACTTTTCATTTTTTCTCCTCAATCAAAAGAAGAGTTCCATATTACTCTTGTTGTAGTTCACAAAAATTCTACATATTTTGACATGGTATCAAAACCGAAATTGACTTAATCTAGGACCTTTTTTGCTTAATTTTGTGAATATTGAGTGATCCATTGCAGTAGAAAGCTTTATTTTTGAACGTAAAGGTCAATAATGGTGGGTAAACCAGATCACAACCATCCTCTGTTTTTATCGGCTTCAGATATTGCTGTTACTTTACAAATTGGAATTCAACTGGTAGGAATGGAGAATTATACACTTTGGAGTCATGCAATGCGTTTAAATTTGATAACTTAGAACAAACTAGGGTTTATTGATGAAACAGTTAAGCGTGATGATTTTACCGAGGAATCGGAGAAACAAGAATGGGATCGCAGTGATTTTGTGGATTGTGAACAATGTTAGTAAGGAGTTGATTAGTGGCATTCTCTTCTGTTCGAATGCAACCATAGTATGGAATGATTTGAATGTGCGATTTGATAAAGTGAATATGTTGAGAATCTACCACCTTCATAAGTCCATAGCCACACTATCCCAAGGCGTTTCGTCTGTTGCAGTGTATTACTCGAAGTTAAAGGACCTTTGGGATGAGTTTGATTCAATTACACCACCTCCTTGCTGTGATTGTCCAACATCCAAGGAATATGCAAACAATTTGGTAAGACAAAGGTTATTACAATTTTTGATGGGTTTGAATGATGGATACAGTCAAGCACGAAGTCAAATTCTTCTTATGAACCCTACACCTACTGTGAATCAATGCTATGCAATGTTAATTCAGGACGAAAGTCAACGAGTGATATCTGGTGAACCGTATGTTGGTGGAGGCTCAGTTGATCAAGCAACATTTTTTTCTGAAAAATATGGTGATATTGGTAATAAGGAACATACAACAATGTTTTCTAATAGAGGTAAATCTGCATGTAGTTATACAGGAAATGTAGGAGGTTCAAACACCTATGGAGGTGGGAGTTCAATACCAAGTACTTCTCAGAGATCTAGAAGGTTTCCACTCCAGTATTGTGATGTCTGTAATATGAGAGAACATTCCAAGGATACATGCGACAAGTTAATGCAGTGTAGCTATTGCAACATGAAAGGTGTCACGCCTAAAATCCTATTGGGGCGGATTGGCACTCGTAACCGAGGAGGCCCGGGAGAACTAGCTTATAACCTTATACTTCCCATGCATACCTCTATGACAACCTAAAATTCGGACAACATTATATCGTATATAAAGGGAAAAAATCACTTGTATAAGCTCGTGCACACATACATATGTATATACAATACTTGGCCATTGGAGCCATCACGTCTATTAACAAAACACCACCTTGACTGTACGTTAGGTCTACAAAGCCTCTAGATAATACACAAAGTTTAACTAAGGTCGGGATACACCCCACCATATAACTAACTTCTATACAATACTAAAAATGACTGGATATGATAAGAAAAGCCCCGAAGCAAACTGGAGCTCACCAAAAGTAGCTGGATATCTTGGCTCCTACTTGTGCGGTGTATGAGCTGAGGTACCTGTGACTGCAGCATGAAATGCAGGTCCCCCGTGGGGGACGTCAGTACAAAATATGTACTGAGTATGTAAAGCTGTAGATAATCACATATGATATAGGAGCTCAATAAAAATCAGAAACAAGTGAATAAATCGTAATAGGAGTGGACCACACTTACTAGAACTTATGATAACCTGTACATTGTATTTATTCAATCACTTTACCTTCGTTCTTATCATCTTTGTAATCATTACTGTACTGTACTGTGACCATTGGGCTGCCTCCAGTACATATCAACTGGGATCGACCCATGATAGGCTTATGCCCCTGGGATACCACCCATAAACACATAAATAGGGATCGACCCATGATAGGCTTATGCCCCTGGGATACCACCCATAAACACATAAATAGGGATCGACCCATGATAGGCTTATGCCCCTGGGATACCACCCGATAAGAGAGAACTTCCATCACTTAGTTCAATTAATCTTTGAGATTGTTGTTTCGGTCGCCACCACATTTTTGATACTTTGAAACAATGATACATCAATAAGAGACATATAAATAGACCATCAATGCAATAACAATGAAGTAAGAACTCATTGGCACATCAATGAAGTATTTTGGAGTCATCAATGCCATAACAATGAAGTAGGAACTTATTGGTATATCAATGAAACGTTTTGGAGTCATTAATAGCACATGGATCTTGTTTGAGTAACCGGATACCTTCTGACATTCATTAGTGCAATAAACATGTAAGATTTGGAAAACAAGTAAGTATTGGAATGTCTTGACATCTTGTAGGGTGGAAACAAGTTCATTGGTAACGTAGGACATCATACAAAACCATTATGGATCACATGTTATTGAATAACTTTGGAGACTTTCTTAATAGAATAATTGTTCACTTTCATGCCAAAGATATGGTAAAGAGTATGCTTTACATACCTGACTGTCAACCTTCAATACTAGTCCCAAATGAACTTCCCGTCTTTTCGGATTACTTATCTACAATGAACATATATAGCAATCTAGTATTAGCAACCAAACGTCACAATTCAATTTTTTGAATTCACCAAACTAGTGGTTAAGTAGTAAGCCTTAATTACATTCACATGCCATGCATATTCATACAACATCCTCCAATATCAAGTTTGGATTCATTTATCCTTTCAACCAATCCATTAAACCAAATTGAGTCATAGACATAAATAATCATCAATTCAATAGTATATCACCATATCCACCTTCCATAACTCAATTACCATATCCACCTTCCACAATTCAATACAACCAAACCATGCAAAATAGTCCATAACTCTATTTCCATCACTTTTCAATAACAACCAATACATATAATCCTCTATCACATATATACATATGGAAAAGAACAAAGGCAAACAATATTCATACCTTAGAATTCACCTCTTGATTATGCAATCCTTTTTGCACAAATAATAGGGGTCGTTCGAAGATCTCGAGATGACAAACACAGTTATCAGATTACTTTGGAATTTCTACGGTTGAATCAAAAGTAATTTAAAGGTCAAATTTGGCTAGGGTTTGTTCTTTCTCAATGATTGATGATGAAAATGAGTTTTTGAACTCATATACATGTATATATACACATATTCCCGTCCATAATATAATAGGAAATGATCAAAATGCCTTTAAAATTTAAATAATGTCAAATTTGTCCTTTGATGGACTGTTTTGATAAGCTAAAGTAGATCGACCATAACTCTTTGCTCCGATATCAAATTTGGGTGAAATTTGTATCGTTGGAAGAATAATTCAAAGGGATTTCATTTCATATAAAGTAGGCCACCCAGTTCCTACTGTACAAGGAGTTAAGGTCATTTGATGTTGACCCTAAAAATCTGTTTTGATAGGCTGAAGTAAAATGAGTATAACTCCTTACTTAGATGTTGGATTTGGATGAAACCAATTTCATTGTTAAGAAGACTCAAAGATCTTTCTTTTCATAAGTCGCAGATCTCCCAGTTCATTATATTAAGGGATTTATGATCGTTCGAAGTTGACCCAAAAATTCAGCTGGCCTCAGTAGTTTGTGTGCAGGAAATTTTCCTGCATATTTACTATTTCCAAATATCCCGACCATCGTTTTATAGTTTTGAACGTGCTCAATTATATCCGAAACCTATCCATTTTTGGAAATCCTTATATCGTTGGAAAGCTTATTCAATAACCTTCACATGGAACCATCGACGGTCAAATTCCGGTATAAATAAAATAAAAAATTAATTCCATATAAATAAGACCAATACACGTACTTGAATACACCAATACACGTACTTGAATACGGGGTGTTACATCCTTCTCCATTTAGGACATTCGTCCTCGAATGTTAGAGTAGTTATTCAACCGAAACAAGTTCAAGTCCATCATTAATATTCACATCATCACATAAATACTATGCATATAAAAAAAAAACTTACTTGTTAATGTTCTAACTCCGTTTCTTGAACTTCCTCTTCATCTTTGAGCAAATGAGGGTACTTAGATTTCATTTCTTCCTCAGCTTCCCATGTAATCTCTTCTCTTTGATGATTTCTCCAACGTACTTTCACAGATGCTATCTCTTTATTTCTCATCTTCTAAACTTGGCGATCTAGAATAGCAATAGGCACTTCATCATAGGTAAGATCTTCCGCAACTTGCACATCCTCAGTAGAAGTGATATGTGATGGATCTCCGATGCACTTTCGAAGCATTGACACATAAAATACCGGATGTACTGATGAGAGATCTTGGGGTAGTTGTAATTCATATGCTACTTGTCCAAACCTTAGAGTGATCTTATACGGGCCTATATAATGTGGACTCAACGTCCTTTTCTTGCCAAATCTCATCACCCTTTTCATTGGTGATACCTTCAAAAATACCCAATCACCTATAAAAAACTCTAGCCCTCTCCTTCTACTATCCGCATATGACTTGTGTCGACTTTGGGCTATTTTCAATCATTGCTGAATTACTTTAACCTTCTCTATAGCTTGATAAAATAGATCCAGTTAGAACAAAAAAGTTTCACCCACTTCGAACCATCCTATTGGTGATCTACACTTTCTTCCATATAAATCTTCATATGGTGCTATTTTGATACTTGAATGATAGCTATTATTATAGGCAAACTCAATAAGAGGTAAATGATCATCCCAGTTGCCCTTAAAATCTATTACACAAGATCATAGCATATCTTCAAGTGTTTGGATAGTACGTTCTGCTTGTCTATCTGTTTGAGGGTGAAAAGTTGTACTCAACTTCACTTGTGTTCCCAAACACCTCTGAAAAGACTTCCAAAAGTTTGCGGTAAATTGGGTTCCCCGACCTGATATAATAGAGATTGGCACTCCATGTAATCGGACTATCTCTTTAATGTACAGCTTCGCATACTCTTCAACTGTGTAAGTGGTCCTAAGTGGTAGGAAATGTGCGGATTTGGTAAGCCTATCAACAATCACCCATATAGAATCAAACTTCCGAGATGTACGAGGCAAACCAATAACGAAATCCATGTTGATCATGTCCCACTTCCAGCTTGGAAGGTCAATGCATTACATATAACCTCTGGGTTTTTGGTGCTCAACTTTAACTCTTTGACAATTTGGACATTCAGCTACAAATTCTGCAATGCTCTTCTTCATGTTATTCCACCAATACATATCTTTCAAATATTGATACATTTTGGTTGATCCTGGATGAATGTAATATCTTGAACAATGTGCCTCTATCATAATCTTCTTTCTTAGCTCGTCTACATTTGGCACATACAATCGGTTTTGGCACTGAAGTACTCCTTCTCGCATAAGCTCTAATGCCTTGGTTGCACCACTCTGAACGTTCTCCTTAAGCTGTAATAAAATAGGATCTGCATATTGCTTCTCTTTCACTTCAGCTACTAATAAAGATTCCGCAGCATTATGTACGATAAGCTCTTTATCCGGAGTTTCAAGAAGGTGAACTCCCAAACTAGCTAACTGGTGAAGATCTTTAATCATCCCTTGCCTTTCTATAGGCTCCATCATAGCCTTACGACTTAACGCATCAGCTACCATATTTGCTTTCCCTGGATGGTATAAGATATCAATATCATAGTCCTTTAATAGTTTAAGCCATCTCCGCTGCCTTAAACTTAGATTCTTCTGATTAAAAATATATTGCATATGGTCAGTATATATGTCAACATGAACCTCATATAAGTAGTGGCGCAATACACTGTATACCCTTCGGTGCCTTTTGGAAGTACCAACACGGGTGTAGAAATCAACTTGTTCTTTAAATCTTGAAAACTCTTCTCACAGGCATTATTCTATTGGAATTTGGATGCTTTATGGGTTAGCTTGGTTAAGGGTGCTGAAATGGAAGAAAAGCCTTCAACAAACCTTCTATAATAACCGGCCAACCTGAGAAAACTATGAATATCCATAGGCGTTATGGGCCTTGGCCAATTCTTCACAGCTTCTATCTTTTGAGCATCAACCTTTATCCCTTCACTAGATACAATATGACCCAAAAATGCCACCGACTTTAACCAAAACTCACATTTAGAGAACTTTGCATAAAGCTTACAATCACGAAGAGTTGCAATGCCTATCGTAAGTGATTGGCATGGTCCTCTTCTGATCTAGAATAAACTAGAATATCATCTATAAAAACTATCACAAATACATCCAGGAATGGCTTAAACACCCTATTCATCAAATCCATAAAAGCTGCGGGTGCATTTGTTAGTCCAAATGACATAACTAGAAACTCATAATGACCATACCATGTCTGGAAAGCTGTCTTGGGTATATCCTTCTCTTTGACCATTACTTGGTGGTAACCTGACCTCAAATCAATCTTAGAAAAGCACTTGGCGCCCTGTAACTAATCAAATAAATCATCAATTCTTGGGAGAGGATATTTATTCTTAATAGTCACCTTATTCAATTGCCGATAATCAATACATATCCTCAGCGAGCTATCCTTTTTGCGCACAAATAACACTGGTGCTCCCCAGGGGGACATACTAGGCCTTATGAATCCATTCTCTGTCAAATCTTTCAATTGCTCTTTCAATTCTCGTAATTATGATGGGGCCATTCTATATGGAGGAATGGAGATTGGTTGGGTGCCTGGTATTACATCAATACCAAACTCTACTTCTCGTTCAGGAGGCAAACCTGGAAGATCTTCAGGAAATACATCAGAAAATTCATTTACCACCGGAACAACGTGAAGAGTTGGTGGCTCCACTTCTGTATCCCTTACTCTAACTAAATGATATATGTATCCCTTGGAAATCATTCTTCTTGCCTTAAAATAAGAAATCAATCTACTTCTTGGCACGCCAATTTTACCTTTCCATTCAAGGACTGGTTCATTTAGAAAATGGAAATATACCTTTTTCATGCAGCAATCAATTGTGGCATAACAAGACGCCAACCAGTCCATACCCATTATAACATCAAACTCTACCATTTCTAACTCCACGAGATCAGCCATCGTATCACGGCCACAAACAGTTACTATGTAGTTTTGGTAAACCCTTTTAGCTATAATAGATTCTCCAACCAGTGTGGACACTTTAAATGGCTTAACTAACAGTTCGGGTATTCTTTCAAACTTTTCAGCAACCAATGGAGTAACATAAGATAATGTAGAACCGGGATCAATTAAGCCATATACATTAAATGAAAAGATAGACAACATACCCATAACCACATCTGGGGAAGCCTCTAAATTATGTCGATCCACTAGAGTATACGTATGATTTTGAGCCCCACTAGAACTCGTGGCTCCTCTATCACCTCTAACACGACCCATTGGTTGTGCACCCCTTCCTGAATAAGGCATCGATGATGATGATGCAACAAATGACCCCGTAGGTCATGCCATACCCCCTATACCCCTTCTGGGCATTCTCTCATCATATGCCCCGACATACCGCACCAAAAACAAACATTGATCCCCAGCCGACATGTACCCAAATGATACCTTTCACATTTATTCCATGGCTCTCGAGGAGGTCTCGATTGGCTCATATTCCCTTGCCCTTGGTACCTCACTATCCGCGAACTTTGACTCTCACTTCTGTGCCCAAATTGATTTCCTCTGGACCCTTGGAACTGTGGTGGGGCACTAGCTGCAGAATAAAAAGATAATGGCCTAGGTAGTCTAGCAGAAAACTATGGTCTGAACCCTCCTTGGGATGCCATGAACTGCCCTGTAGATCTGGTCCTCTTAGAATATCTTCTTTCTAATTCCTGTGTTCTTCTCCTCTGTCTCCGATCTTTCATTTTTTGTGTAAAATCTTGGATCCTCGCTATGTCCATATCTTTGTTTAAAGTGGCAATAGTAGAATCTCTAACCAGATATGGATCCAGCCTATCCACATATTGATGAACTCTGTCATCCATAGTAGCTACAACATTAGGAGCATATCTCAACAAGGAATTAAATCGAAGACTGTACTCCCTCACGCTCATAGTCCCTTGACGAAGATTTAAAAACTGATCTGCACGGGCCTGGCGAATCTCAAATGGAAGATAATGATCAAGAAATGCCTCTTTGAACTCTTTCCAAGTAGCTGGGGGTGCATCAATACTCCTAGATCATTTTCATTCCTCGTACCAATATACAACCTCCCCTTTGAATCTATACACCGCTAACTCTACTGTCTCTCTACCCGTTACATGCATAACATTTAAGGCCCGTTGAATTTGATCAATAAAGTCCTGTGGGTCCTCGTTAAGATTTGATCCAGTAAAAATAGGAGGATCTATCTTAAGAAAATCCTATGTTCGAAGGCTAGCCACCCTATCTGTACCACTAAAACCCGTGATAGGAATGGCTTGCCCTTGAGCTTGCCCAGCAACTATACGAATCAAAAGTTGCACTGTATTTCTAAGATCTTAATCAGCAGCATTAATAGGTGGCTCTGGGGATATAGTTCTCCTCCCCTTTATTTCTTTCGGAGTGGAAGAAGTTTCTGATGCATGTTCATCTAGAGCCTCACTTTGATTAGCTGGTATAGTTGGTGACTTACTAGTCCCTTCTCCGGCAGCCACATCTACTTGCTTACCGGTATTCTTGCTTTTGGTAACCAGCATTATTACTATAATAAGAGAAACAAACCGATTCAGTGGTCAACTATGACTACATATATAATATAGGCTCTATCGTACGATCTAAGACATAAAGAAAAGAAACAATTCCTAAATGTCCATAGCCTCCTATTTATAGATGCAGTGCACGACACACCGATAAACAAGACTCTACGTAGACACGACTTTGTGGACTCACTAGGATGAACTTCTCTGATACCACTTTTGTCACACCTCAAATGCCATTGGGGCAGACTGGCACTCATAACAGAGGAGGCCCAGGAAAACCAGCTCATAACCTTATACTTCCCATGTATACCTCTATGACAACCTAAAATTTGGACAACATCATGTCATATATAAAAGGAAATAATCACCTGTATAAGCTCGAGCACACATATATATGTATATACAATACTTGGCCGTTGGAGCCATCACGTCTATTAATAAAATACCACCTTGATTGTACTTTAGGTCTACAAAGCCTCTAGACAATACACAGAGTTTAACTAAGGTCGGGATATACCCCGCCATATAACTAACTTCTATACAATACTAAAAGTGACTGGATATGACACAGAAATCCCGGAAGAAAACTGGAGCTCACCAAAAGCAGCTAGATATCCTAGCTCCTACTTGTGCGGTGTATGAGCTGAGGTACCTGTGCCTGCAGCATGAAATGCAGGTCCCCCGTGGGGGACGTCAGTACAAAATATGTACTGAGTATGTAAAGCTGTAGATAATTACATATGATATAGGAGCTCAATAGAAATCAGAAACAAGTGAATAAATCGTAATAGGAGTGGACCACACTTACTAGAACTTGTGACAACCTGTACATTGTATTTATTCAATCACTTTACCTTCGTTCTTATCATCTTTGTAATCATTACTGTACTGTACTATGACCATTAGGCTGCCTCCAGTACATATCAACTGGGATCGACCCATGATAGGTTTATGTCCCTGGGATACTACCCATAAACACATAAAAAGGGATCGACCCATGATAGGCTTATGCCCCTGGGATACCACCCGATAAGAGAGAACTTCCATCACTTAGTTCAATTAATCTTTGAGATTGTTGTTTCGGTCGCCACCATATTTTTGATACTTTGAAATAATGATACATCAATAAGAGACATATAAATAGACCATCAATGCAATAACAATGAAGTAAAAACTCATTGGCACATCAATGAAGTATTTTGGAGTCATCAATGCCATAACAATGAAGTAAGAACTTATTGGTATATCAATGAAACGTTTTGGAGTCATTAATAGCACATGGATCTTGTTTGAGCAACCGAATACCTTCTAACGTTCATTAGTGCAATAAACATGTAAGATTTGGAAAACAAGTAAGTATTGGAATGTCTTGACATCTTTTAGGGTGGAAACAAGTTCATAGGTAACGTAGGACATCATACAAAACCGTTATTGATCACATGTTATTGAATTACTTTGGAGACTTTCTTAATAGAACAATTGTTCACTTTTATGCCAAAGATATGGTATAGAGTATGCTTTACATACCTGACTATCAACCTTCAATACTAGTCCCAAATGGACTTCCCTTCTTTTCGGATTACTTATCTACAATGAACATATATAGCAATCTAGTATTAGCAACCAAACATCACAATTCAATTATTTGAATTCACCAAACTAGTGGTTAAGTATTAAGCCTTAATTACACCATAAAGGGTGTCACTTTAACCCTTTTATACTCCAATTACATTCACATGCAATGCATATTCATACAACATCCTCCAATATCAAGTTTGGATTCATTTATCCTTCCAACCAATCCATTAAACCAAATTGAGTCATAGACATAAGTAATTATCAATTTAATAGTATATCACCATATCCACCTTTCATAACTCAATTAACATATCCACCTTTCACAATTTAATACAACCAAACCATGCAAAATAGTCCATAACTCTATTTCCACCACCTTTTAGTAACAACCAATACATATAATCCTCTATGACACATATAGATATAGAAAAGAACAAAGGCAAATAATATTCACACCTTAGAATTCACCTCTTGATTATGTAATCCTATTTGCACAAATAATAGGTGCCATTCGAAGCTCTCGAGATGACAAACGCAGTTATCAGATTACTTTGGAATTTCTACAGTTGAATCAAAAGTAATTTAATGGTCAAATTTGGATAGAGTTTGTTCTTTCTCAATGATTGATGATGAAAATGAGTTTTTGAACTCATATACATGTATATATACATATATTCCCATCCATAATATAATAGGAAATGACCAAAATGCCTTTAAAATTTAAATAATGTCAAATCTGTCCTTTGGTGGACTATTTTGATAAGCTAAAGTAGATCAACCATAACTCTTTACTCCGATATCGGATTTGGGTGAAATTGGTATAGTTGGAAGGATAATTCAAAGGGCTTCCATTTCATATGAAGTAGGCCACCCAGTTCGTCCTGTACAAGGAGTTATGGTCATTTGAAGTTGACCCTAAAAATCTAGTTTGGTAGGCTGAAGTAAAACAAGTATAAATCCTTACTTAGATGTTAGATTTAGATGAAATGAATTGCATTGGAAAGAAGACTCAAAGATATTTCTTTTCATAGGTCGCAGCTCTCCCAGTTCATTATATTAAGAGAGTTATGATTATTTGAAGTTGACCCAAAAATTCAGTTGGCCTCAATAGTTTGTGTGCAGGAAATCTTTCAGCACATTTACTATTCCCAAATATCCCGACCATCATTTTATAGTTTCGAACGTGCTCGATTATATCTGAAACCTATCCATTTTTAGAAATCTTTATATCGTTGGAAAGCTTATTCAATACCCTTTGCATGGACCCATTGACGGGCAAATTTCGGTATAAATAAAATAAAAAATTAATTCCATATAAATAAGACCAATACACGTACTTGAATACGCCAATACACGTACTTGAATATGGGGTGTTACAAAAGGCCACACCAAAGAGACATGCTACAAACTGATAGGCTATCTAGCTGATTTTAAAGGAAAGCGCAGGGTAAATGCAGCTGCTATGATCACTCAACCTAACAATTCTTCATCACATGGGATACATCCATACTTTACTCTAGATCAGTATAATCAGATATTACAGATGCTAAACAAGCCACTGATTGCAGATCCAGCTGCTAACATAGCAGGTATTTTTTTCGCTCATGCTTTCTCATCTAAAATAGATAATGATTGTAAGCAATAGATAGTGGATAGTGGTGCTACTAACCACATGGTGAGTGATAGATCTTTGCTAAATACTGGTTTGATAGTTGATAATCCAGGGAGAGTTCAGTTACCTAATGGTGAGTCTGCCGTGACTACACAATCTGGGAATAGTCAATTGAATGGAGGTGATGTAGTTCACAATGTTTTATATGTGCCTAAGTTTAAGTTCAATCTTTTGTCTATAGCAAAATTGATAAAGGAACTGAACTGTTGTGCCCTTTTTTTCCCTGACTTCTTTATTCTTCAGGATCTCTTCACTGGGAGGGTGAAAGAGATTGGTGAAGAGAAGGGTGGGTTGTATACACTATGAACAAATGCTAGAAGTACAGATGGAAGAATAAAATAGACAGATGGAAGTATGAAGTCACTAGTTGCAGCAGAATGTAGTGAAAAAGGTTCACTTTGGCACAAGAGAATGGGGCATGTACCCATAGTTGTTCTTAGAAAATTAGATGTAGTTGAGAATAAGCAAAATCTTTTCTTACAACATTGTGATATATGTCCACTTGTAAGGCAAATTAGACTTCCATATCCTAATAGCAACAATAGGGCCTCTCGCTATTTTGATTTGATTCATATGGATGTATGGGGACCATATAAAGTTGTTACTCACAATAATATGAGATTTTTTCTCACTTTGGTGGACGATCATTTCTAGATGGATTTGGGTATTTCTTATGCACCTTAAATCTGATGTTTGCACTGTGCTTAAGAATTTTTTAATCATGATAAAGATATAATTTGGTAAGGATGTGAAGACATTCAGGTCTAATAATGGTGGTGAGTTTTTCATGCGCAATGTAAGGATTTGTTCACACGTTATGGTATAATACAACAAAGTTCATGCCCTTATACTACACAGCAAAATAGAGTGGTGGAGAGATGGCATAGACACATCCTTGAAACTGCCAGGGCTATCAGATTCCAGGGTCACTTGCCCATAAGATTTTGGGGAGAATGCATCACAGCTACTGTATATATGATTAATAGAGTTCCATCAACTGTTTTAGGAAATAAGACACCTTTCTACATGCTTCATAACAAGCAAGCAAGTGTATCTCACATGAGGATAATTGTTTGTCTATGTTATGCTACTAATTTGACTAAAGGAGACAAGTTTAGTGCTAGGGCCACTAAGTCGGTGATGATGGGCTACGACACACACAAAAAGGTTACGAACTTTATGATTTTGAGAATAAACATTTTTTTGTCAGTAGAGATGTTGTTATTTATGAACACGTCTTTGTATTTCAACCAGAATTTCCAAGTAGTATTGTAAACACCTAATTTTTGACCCAAACCTAATGTTTTTATACCATTTTAATGTTCAATTAATTTTTTTTTATTTTAGGCATTTTAAATTTATCTTATTCTTTGAGGTTTGTTAAAAATTTTGAAAACTACAAAAATAGAGTCACATTTTAAATAAGTTTTTATTTTATTTTATTATTTATTTATTTATTTAAAAAAAAAAGAATTTTTTCTAAATTATATTTGTTTTCTTCTTTCAACTTTTAATAAAGAATGTTGTGATATTAATTTTTCTTAATCATATTCCCAAGACTAGTTATTATCTTATATTATATTTTATTAGTTTTAATCATTTTTATTTTATTATTATTATTATTATAAAGAAACCTAAACTACCCAAACCACCCACAATTCCCACTTCTACTTAACCTCTCCTACTCTTCCTCCACACAACCCATGACACACATATGCACTTATATATAAAAACACACGCACAACAAGAAAGAAAGCAAATTAGGGGAGGGATTGAACAACACAAGAAGACAATCAAAAAAAATGGGAGACAACCAAAAAAACAAAACGGGAGAAACTAGAAAGAAGGAAAAGAATACTTGGAGAACAAAAAAAAATTGGACAGAAAAGTATGAAAACACATAAACAAAAAGCAAGAAGAAAGGGAGAATGAGAGAGGAAAAAGGGATTTGAGTCTGAGGTTTCTTTTGGATTTCGAGTTCGTGGTTCGTTTCGTTTTTTATTGTGAATTACTGGCACAAGAGGTAACCCTCAATATTTTTGTGTAATTTAATATCATGATTATACGAAACTTGATTTCAATAATAGAAAGTTGTTTAGATTCATTGATTGTTTAATTGGTATAACCATTTATTTTCGCATGGTTGAGTTAAAGTAATGTTCCTATCTTAATAAAAGTTTACATTTAGTATTTCAGTGGTTAAAACTTTAGTTTCTTGAATAATTGCTCAAAAAAAAAAAAGAACAAAAAAAAAAATTTCTCCCTTGTATCTGTTGTATTGGTAAATACAGTGTTGTATATTCATGCCATTCTTTATTCCACTTTTCGTTATGCTGTGTTTAATTAGTGCTCGTAGTTGTTTGAACAATTTCATATTTTTTTTATATTATAATGTTTAATTAATGGTCATAGTGGAGGTATTTACTTACTATAATGAATAAAGATTTTACATTGTTTGAATTATTATTTTTTAATTGAACTAGGAAGTGATTACTTTTGTTTTAAATATTTTATCCATTTTCATGTTATTTTATTTTTTTTATCGAGAGGAAAACTTTAGGATATTATCAAAGTGATAGGTAAATATTAAACTCGAATAAAATTTTATTTCTATTAAGATGTAACTATATATTTGTTTTAGAGACATTTAAAAGAATTTTAAATACCAAGAATGTTCAAAAACTAAAAATGATAATGAACATGTTTGTGTATGTTTTTTTTTTTTAAAAAAGAAATAATGAAAAATTAAATTAGAATTTTGCATGTTAACGAGTAATATTTGAAATGCTAATATGTCACTTTGGCTTGTCTTTACAAATGTAGGATTAATCCTTTTCGTTGAAAAAAAAAGTCTATATATATACCAAGCTTAGATCAATTTTATTATGCTTCATTAAATAAATTAACTAGCTTGAATTTAAATGAGACGGGTGGTTAATTTATTCAAAACTCCATAGCAGCAAAGAAAAGAAAAGAGAGGAAAAAGCAACTATGAGGGAGTGAACTTATAAAATAATGAGTTAGTTTCTTAACCTCTAAATAATTAAGATTAAACATACAAGTGAAAATTAATGATGAAGTTGGAAATCCCTGCTACCGACCATTCGTTATAATAAAATTAGTCTACCGTTTGAAGCCAATTGAATTGGGTTGGGTAGATTTTAAACCTATTAGGTGCTTATTTAGACTAGAAAAAATGGGACGATCCATAAAGGCCTCCAAGGCGCGAGAAATACATCCAAAACTCGTGGTAAGGCCGAAAAGTATTACTATCGGTAAACCACACATCAATACAGTTTTAAATATGTTCAAACATAAATAAAAGCGAGATAGAAGTCACTTTTAGGTTAACAAATATTATAAATCCAAAAAATTAATTTAAGCCAAACGTAAGTCATTAAAGCGACCGTGCTAGAACCACGGGACTCGAGGGGTGCCTAACACCTTCCCCTCGGTCAACAGAATTCCTTATCCGAATTTCTAGTTCGCAGAACAAAAAATAAAAATAAAGAGTCATTTCCTTTGAATAGGGATTCAATAAGGTGACTTGGAACACCCAAACTCAATTCCAAGTGGCGACTCTGTAAATAAAATAATCCCTTTTCAAAACGTCACTTTAATTGGAAAAAACTCATTTTTTCTAAAACCAACTCCCTAGCGGGGTCGGATGCGGTGAAAAACCGAGGGTGTGACAGATGGCGACTCTACTGGGGAAATAACCAGAATTCGAGCTTTCATATTTACTTGTTTGGCTTTATTTAATTTTGATATTGTATATTGTTGGCCTAAATGTGTTCTTTACCTACATGTTTATCGCTTTGATATTATTTGAATTGCAATATAAACTGTCTTTCTCTCGCGCACCCATCTGAGTCTTCTGAGATACTGTATATTCGGAGATGCGGTATACGCTCCCGAGCTTGAGATACCAGAGATGCGGCAACGCTCCTGGGAAGGATTCTGTAGTCACCCATGATTTAGGACAGAAAGGGACCAACAGTGAGGCCAGAAAGCCCTGCTACCGGTAAAGCTGTCCCTTGCCGACTCGAGTTGTCCGCTCGTTTCATAGACAGTCTAGATACCTAACTCCACCAAGTTAAACCTAACATAACTGGAACTTAGACATGGCTATCCCTAATAGACTGCGTTTTATTGGTATCACGTGCAATTTTGACTTAGTGGGGTTTGACCCGGGGTCGGGTCCGTCTAGGTCAGGTGTCACCTTTTGAGATCATCATGTACATTTTATGTGCTACTTGTTGCATTATAGGAAATTCCATATCGAATGTTGACTGACTTTTAAGTGAATTAATTGATCTGAAAAAAGGGGTTAAATAAAAATTTTTAAGGATTTATTTTAGAAAATATATAATATTTTACATAGAACTTTTTTTTTTGTAAAGATTAAGTTGTTTTAACGTCGTGGTATCGTTATGTCCGTTTTCTTTGGTTTTAAAATCTTTCTTAGGAATATCATAGAGCCCATTTTTGTCAAACACAATTAAAATTTTGTTAAATAATTTGGTCCACTATTTTGTTTTAATAATTTAATTATTTCTGATATGTCTGGTTCAAACGTCATCAAATTATTGTCTCTACTCTAGGATGTTCTAGAAGACTTGGATACTTCCTGTTTTGTCAGTTATTATTTTCTCATGCTCATTTTGAAATCTTATTCCGTGTCGTTTCGTCAACTTCTTTCGAAAATTATTTTTATCCTGCTTTAGGATGTTTAAAATAGAATTCTTATTTGCCATCATTATCCTATTGGGCAATATGAACTCAGTCGGAAGGAGTGACAAGAGGCCGAGGGATGATGAAGTACCCCATTCCATGGTGTTGGATAAAGTTCCAAAGCTATTGCGGATATGGTATAAGAATATGACTGACTATGAACAGGGAGAAGTATATAAACACTTGGGATTTTTAAGGAGTCTGTTGAATGTTGAACCACGAAGAGACGTGATAGAATCTTTGGTACAGTTTTGGGATCCTTCAAACAACGTATTCCGATTCTCCGACTTTGAGCTTACTCCCACACTGGAGGAAATATGAGCATTTATTGGAAAGGGAAAGAACCTTCACCGAGGAGAACCCATGATACCGAAGCATGTCACTTTTGAAAGATTTTTCGAGCTATTGCACATAAAAAAGAAGAACATAGGAGGCTGCCTAGAAAATGGATGGGTTCGTCTAGAATTTTAATACGAAAGATATGGTCAGGAAAGGGGATTCGAGTTATTTAAATCAGAACTTAACAACGGGGGATGCTACTGAACCTGGAAAAAGCACAGTTCTGAAGCATTCATAGTGGCTTTTTAGGGAATCATGGTATTTCCAAAGAGAGGAGGAAAAATCAGCACCAATCTGGCTGCGTTTATTACCATTTTTGAGAAGAATCCTAAGGTCACCCTCGTGCCCATGATTTTGGCAGACATTTATCAGGCCCTGACGATGTGCAAAAATAGAGCGGACTACTTTGAAGGATGTAACATTCTATTGCAGTTATGGATGCTCGAGCATGTTAATTACCATCCATTTGTTGTGGATTTTTGAGTCGAGTGGAATATTATATCAAGGGCCATGAGAAGAGGATGGAGGACCAAAACTTTCCCGAAGGAATAAGAGCTTGGAAGGAGTACTTGGAGGGGTTGACGGCGGACAAGATAGTGTGGAATTATCATTGGTTCCCCTCAAAAGAGGTGATATATATGTCTACTTTCCGACCCTTCATCGTCTTAATGGGTCTCCGAGATGTTCAGCCCTACGTGCCACTAAGAGTCATGCGATAATTCGATCGACGTTAGCATATACCGCCAGTTGAGGATATGAAAGAGTTCATGTACGAATTCCTCCCTGACATCCCTCTAAGGAAGATTGAGATACTTAAGATCTGGGGAGGATATGTACTTTCAGGTTTCGATCACATGATGGAAGACCGCGACAAGGGTGAGGTAGACTATTGGTATCTGCCATGGTTTTATGACCAGCCTCCTTCTAAAGCTATGCCAGAAAGGTCAGCCAGAGAGCCAGTGGATCGAGAAGCGGAGATCGAAGTCAGAATTAAGCAGGCTCAACGAGAGGTAGAAGAGAACTATCAGTCTACTCTGCACGTCTTAAATAATGATTTGGAAAGGGCTAGAGAAGAATTGGTTCACCATGAGGCG
Organism: Capsicum annuum; assembly: GCF_002878395.1. NCBI lineage: Eukaryota > Viridiplantae > Streptophyta > Magnoliopsida > Solanales > Solanaceae > Capsicum > Capsicum annuum. The sequence goes on from NC_061121.1 coordinate 78,309,304, forward strand.
AAATTTGAGGCCAAAATTAGGTCGGTTCGTAAGGAGATTGAGAGAGAGAACCGTTTTGCCATGCATGCCCTACAAGAAGACCTAGATATTGTCACTAGTGCTATGGAGCAGCAATCGAGTGATTTTGATAAAGAGAAGGCCTTGCTGACAAGTACACAGTCGAAGCTTCGAGCTCAGCTAAAAGCTTCCATGGAACGAGAAAGAAAAATAACGAGACGCTTCACGACTTTTCAGAAGGAAGTTGAAGTTGAGAAAAACCAGTAGATGACCGAATGACAGGCGCTTCACTATCAGATCGATGACCTTCATGAACAAGAAGAAGATCTAAAGCATACCGTCCGCACTACGCAGCACTGGGTGCAAAACTGCCATGAGAGTATGATCGAGGCCAGGGGAGAAATACTCCATCTCAGTGAAACCTTGATTAATGTTTATGCTAAGTATCTTCACCAAGGTGATGAAAATCTGGGCTGTCAGGCACGTGCTCTCGCTCCACATCTGCCAAAAGCATTATCCAGGATCTACTCGAGTCTAAGGGAGGATTAAGTTGCAAGACATCTTTGGAAGGCATCTTGATGTTAATTATTAAAGTCCTTGTTTTCTTAGAGTTAGTTTCTTTATAGGTTTTTTTAGTATTTCTCCAGCATTCTGAGTCTGTTCTAGTTTTAGATAATTTTAGTTTCCTTTCATTAAAGCTTTGTTTTAAGAACAGTTGGAAATGTATGGAAAATTTTGCATTTGTTTCAAGTTTTTATTCTCTTTATTTCTGAATATATACATATATTTACCATATCCATGAACTACGTGATGATCTGATTCATGTAAAACATGATACGTAGGCAACCCTCGGTGGGTGCGATCAAATATTTTTTCAAGTTTCAAGTTTCAAGTAACAATTTTAAGATGTTGGCGTTAAATAATGAGGAAAAAAATTAATTCACCAAAGCCGGGATGAAACAAGAGGGTTTTCCTAAGTTCATTTCAGGAAGGAAATTACTTAGGTGCATGACATTTGAGTTAGTTATGAATATATATATATATATTTTTAAAAGCTCTAAATCCTAACATATTTGTTTCTGTTTCAAAGAGAGAGAGAGAATAAGGTGGTTGGTTGTGGTTAAGCTGGCCTCTCACCCGTACAACACAAGGTATAAAGTAAAAAGGAAGATGACTCGAAAAGATGGAACAGAATCTGATAATGAAGAAGGTCGAGATCAGTTAGTTCCACGAGAGTTTGCATCTTTGGAGGAGAATAGGTTATTGAAGCAACAAATTGTGGAAATGTATCAGGCCTGGGCGAATGGACAAGCCCCGCCTTCCTCGATTCCTGGCCTTTCAGATGCAAATCATCCCAGTTCTACTCAAGCCCAAGTCGACGATCCACTTTATTCACCTGGATTTGGTCCATACGCTAATGTGTCTAGCGCTGCTGGCATATCCACCATGCGTCCTCCAAATCCATCATTCACGAACAACCCACTTTTTATTCCAGCCGTGACAACTAATATAAATCCTCCATCAATGATACAGAAGCCTATCAACGAACTAAATCATGATCAAGTCTATCCTCCTGAATTGGCATTCAAACCCGTAAATTCATATCAGCCCACTCATCAGCCTGAGTATCGTATCGTGATTGAGAAGGCTATTATGAATAAAGAATGAGAAGAGATAGTTAGAAAAGTGAGGAGTCTAAAGCAGAGTATGAGAAACATACAAGGATTGGGAGGACACAAAAGCGTCTCTTTCAAAGACCTGTGTATGTTCCCTAATGTTCATTTGCCAATAGGGTTCAAGATCCCAAAATTCGACAAATATAGTGGTCATGGTGACCCAGTGGCACACTTAAAAGGGTATTGCAATCAACTCAGAGGATCAGGAGGGAAAAAGGAGCTGCTTATGGTCTATTTCGGAGAAAGTATGATGGGAATAGCCTCCGAATGGTTTATCGATCAAGACATCTCCCATTGGCACGTTTGGGATGATATGACTCAAGATTTTGTACAACAATTTCAATACAATCTCGATATTATCCCTGACCGCACTTCTCTCGCTAATATGAAGAAAAAACCATTTGAAAGTTTTCGAGAGTTTGCCATAAAATGGAGAGAACAGGCATCTAGAGTCAAACCGCCACTGAAGGACCAGGAATTGATTGACGTTTTTCTCCAAACTCAAGAGTCTGATTATTTTCATCATTTACTAGCTGCGGTTGGTAAACCTTTTGCCGAAGCAATAAAAATTAGGGAAATGGTAGAGAATAGCATCAAATCAGGAAAAATCATGAGCTAAACCGCCCTCAGGGCCACTACACAAGCCATTCAGAGTGGATCAGGTAGTTTCGGAAATCGGAAAAAGAAGGAGGAAGGATCCATGATGGCATCAGGACCGGGCAATGCCCAAAGGGGACGGAACTCCCCTTATGTTCACGTCTAAAAGGGACAACCCAGCCCTCCTCAACATTATTATACACCTCAACCTGCTGTTCTTAATGCTCAAGTGTATGCCCGACCTCCTCAGTGTCCACAATGGCGGGCACCTGCGCCACAAGGTTTTCGTTCGCGGCAGCCAAATTTACAAGCCCCTCGTAATCCATATGTTCAGGCAGACTATACAAGAGAACAGAGGCCAAGGGAAAACTTTACCCCAATTGGAGAATCATATACGAGCCTGTTGCGGAGATTGGTCAAATTAGGATGGATTGAACCTATTTTGCCTTTCAAAGTGGATCCGAATGTAAGTTGGTTTGATCCTAATGTAAGGTGTGAGTACCATTCAAACGTTCAAGGTCACAGTACTGAAAATTGTTGGAATCTGAAAAGAGCCATTAAAAAGTTAATCAAAAGTAAGGCAATCGTAATACAAAAAGAAGAAGCACCGAATGTCACCGACAATCCACTTCCTAATCACAGTAACACACACGTCGTGGGTATGATTTTTAATGATAGAGACTATAGGCCAACAAGCTAAGCAATGATGGAAATAGGCACCTTGAAGGAGAACCCGGGTAAAGCAATGAAGTATATGCAAAGAGAACCACTGATCGTGAAAGGAGTGAGTTCTATTATAAGACCCCGAGATTCAAAAAAGATGGTATTGTATGCTCCTGCAAAGCTAAAGGGAATAACACAAGATCGTCTAAAACTATATGTTTCGAGTGGTACCGCATGGTTCGACCAACAGAGCAACAACATAAGAAAGATAACAGAGCCAATTGTCATAAAACACGCAGCACAACTCCCAGTAACAAGCTTGAAAACCATTCCATGGAACTACAAAAAAACCACAGTGATGTACAAAGGAAAAGAGGTCATGGAAGAAACAAACGAAATAGGGGGTTTGACTCGATCAGGAAGATGCTATGTTCCAGAAGAATTAAGGAGACCAAAACAGTTTAAAGATAGTCCAGGGCCAATGAAAAAACCTATCACAAACGAAGAGGCTGAGGAATTTCTGAAGAAAATGAAAACCCAAGACTATTCCATTGTCGATTAATTGAGGAAAACCCCGGCTCAAATCTCATTATTATCCCTGCTGCTACATTCTAAAGAACATTGTGAGGCATTGATTAAGTTGTTGAATGAAGCATACGTCCAGAAGGAAACTACGAAGGTTCTGGTCACAACAAGGCTTTGCATCTGGCTATCAAATGCGAAGGATATTACATAAAAGGGGTAATGATCGATGGAGGTTCGGAGTAGATATCTGTTCTCTCTCTACTTTGCAAAAATTAAAAATCAGCCCAGATAGGATTCGGTCCAATAATGTATGTGTTCGGGCTTTTGATGGTGCAAAACGAGACACAATTGGTGAGGTAGATCTTGCTTTGGTTATTGGACCAGTTGAGTTTACGATCACCTTTCAAGTAATAGACATGGATACTTCCTACAACCTACTTTTAGGAAGACCATGGATCCACACGGTCAGAGCCATGCCTTCTACTTTGCATCAAGTAGTTAAGTTTGAACACAACAATCAGAAAATCATTGTACATGGAGAGGATGACCTTCCCATACATCGAGATCCTTTTGTACCCTGTATCGAAACAAAAGGGGGTTGTGAATATTCCATTTATCAAGCCTTTGAAATTGTGACAGCTGATCAAGTCGTGGAAGGCACGCCGATTCCAGGGCCTCATCTCTCTTCTACTTCAATCATGGTGGCTAGCCAAATGCTACAAAATGGTTATGAATCGAGAAAAGGATTAGGAGTTTCGCTGCAAGGAATTATAAACCCTGTAGATCCATGTGGTAGCCACAACTCCTTTGGCTTAGGATTTAAGCCTACCGCAGCAGATAGAAAATGGGCAAAAGAGCAGAAGAAAAAGGCTTAGAAATTGACAAGTCCGGTTCCACACATTATCCAATCTTTCACGAAAGCTCAAAAGGAAGAAAATCAATACCCATATGCTAACAAGGATGTGGATGAAATATGTTAAGGTCTCAAGGAAATGTTTTATGAAATAAACATGGTTCAAATGGGTGAAGGCCCTAGCCATGCAGATGTGCAGTTCGTCGGGCCAAATATCAAGCTCACTAACTGGGAAGCCACTCCTCTCCCCACAAGGAAGGAGTCTTTGTAGTTTATTTTGTTGTTTCGTTTTTTTTTTGTATTTTGGACTATTCTCAGGGTTGTAGTCCACATAGTTTAGTTTCTCTGCTTTCATGTTAACCCTCCTATCCTTTCCGATTCAATGAAATGAAATTCAAGTTTTTTAGTAAATTTATCTTTTCTTCCCTCTTTTAATTTTTGTTCTCTTTATCTTATTTCAGTTATGTTAATACTAGCTTCGATAACATGGAATGTACGTGGAGTTCACATTTAGATCCTAAAAAGTTGTCTAATCTTGAATCAGCAAACCAAATGGTAGATGAATACGATAAAGGTGAAGCTGATAAGGAAGTCAAGAAAGGATTGGATCAATTTGAGGATAAGCCCAAACCCAATTTAAATGACACTGAGATAATAAATTTGGGAACTAGTGAGGAGGTTAGAGAAATAAAAATAAGTATTCATGCGGATCAGAATATCAGGAATAATATTGTTCAGATTTTGATCGAGTATAAGGATGTTTTTGCTTGGTGTTATAATGATACGCCGGGTCTAAGCATGGATTTGGTGGTCCACAAACTGCCTACATACCCTAATTTTTCACCGATCCAGCAAAAGCAAAGAAAGTTTAAAACTGACGTGAGCGATAAAATCAAAGAGAAAATCATGAAGTAATTAAATACGAACGTGATCAGGGTCGCTCAATACACTACATGGTTGGCTAATGTGGTGCCCGTACTGAAGAAAGATGGAAAAATCAGAGTTTGTGTTGATTATAGGGATTTGAACAAAGCAAGCCCTAAATATAACTTTCCGCTACCCAATATTCATATCCTTGTTGATAATTGTGCTAAACATGAGATCTAATCTTTCGTAGATTGTTATGCCGGATATCACCAGATCTTGATGGATGAAACAGATGTAGAAAAGACTACTTTCACCACCCCGTGGGGTACTTATTGCTACAGGGTCATGCCATTTGGTTTAAAGAATGCGGGAGCTACGTACATAAGAGCTATGACTACTATTTTTCATGACATGATGCACAAGGAAGTAGAAGTATATGTTGATGATGTCATTATCAAGTCCAAGACACGAGTCGATCATGTATATGACTTGAGGAAATTCTTTGAAAGATTGCGAAAGTATAATCTTAAGTTCAATCCAGCCAAGTGTGCATTTGGAGTTCCATCTGGAAAACTTTTGGGTTTCATAATTAGCCGCAGAGGCATTGAATTGTACCCCTCCAAGGTAAAATCCATTCGAGAATTGCCGCCTCCGAAGAATAAAACTGAGGTCATGAGTTTTCTTGGAAGGCTGAATTATATAAGCAGATTCATCGCTCAGCTCAGCACTACATGTGAACCGATATTTAAGTTGCTAAAAAAGGATGCTGCTATCCAATGGACAGATGAATGTCAAGAATCATTTGATAAGATTAAAGAATATTTGGCAAATCCTCCAGTACTGGTCCTACCGGAACCTGGTAGGCCTTTATTTCTATATCTGTCAGTGATGGACAATTCTTTTGGTTGTGTTTTAGGACAGCATGATATCACAGGCAAAAAGGAATAAGCAATCTATTATTTGAGCAAAAAGTTCACGAGTTATGAGGTAAAATATACTCTTTTAGAAAAGACATGTTGCGCCCTAACTTGGATTGCTCAGAAGGTGAAGCACTATCTTTCGTCCTACACAACCTACCTCATATCTCGAATGGATCCTTTAAAGTATATTTTTCAAAAACCTATTCCCACAGGCAGATTAGCGAAGTGGCAGATTTTACTTACAGAATTCGACATTGTGTATGTTACTCGTACCGCTATGAAAGTGCAAGCATTGGCCAATCATTTGGCAGAAAACCCAGTTGACAATGATTATGAGCCTTTGCGAACTTACTTTCCTGATGAAGAGATAAATTCAATTAAGGAAGAAGTTCAAGATGATATGTATGCGTGGAAATTATATTTTGATGGGGCAGTCAATGTCAAAGGAGTAGGAATTGGGGCGATTCTTGTCTCACCGATCGGGCATCATCATCCCGCCAAAGCACGACTCCATTTTTTTTGTACTAATAAAATAGCAGAATATGAAACTTGCATCATGGGGTTAAATATGGCAATAAATCTAGATGTACCTAAGCTAGTGGTGTTGGGAGATTCCGAATTACTCATTCGACAAATTCAAGGTGAATGGAAAACGAGAGATATCAAGTTCATTCCATACAGACAGTTCTTAGAGGACCTTAGCAAAAGGTTCAAGTCTATCGAGTTTAGATATATTCCCAAATCCCATAATGAGCTGGCTGATGCCCTGGCTACCTTAGCTTCCATGCTCTCATACCTAGGAAATACGCATCTCGACCTATTAGAGATACAGATACGAGATCAACATGGTTATTGCAATATAATTAATGCAGAACCAGATAATGAACCTTGGTACTATGATATCAAACGCTTCCTAAAGTCAAAAGAATATCCAATATACGCCAATGCAGATCAAAAAAGGACTATTAGGAGACTCGCTAATGGTTTTTTCTTAAGTGGGGAGATTCTGTACAAACGAACCCCATGCTTGAACTTGTTGAGATGTATTAATATTCAGGAAGCTGAAAGAATCATGAATGAGGTACATTCGGGGGTATGTGGTTCGCATATGAATGACTATGTTTTAGCGAAGAAGATTATGCGGGCAGGATATTATTGGTTAACTATGGAGTGAGATTGCTTTCGCTTTGTTCGCAAGTGTCATCAGTGTCAAATCCATGGTGATTTGATTCACTTGCCACCTTCAGAGCTGCATCCTATGTCTTCTCCTTGGCCATTCGTTGCTTGGGGCATGGGTGTAATCGGTCCAATAGAACCAAAAGCTTCTAATGGGCATCGATTCATACTGGTCGCTATTGACTATTTCACCAAATGGGTAGAAGCCGCTACTTTCAAATCAGTCACGAAGAAAATAGTAGTAGATTTTGTTCATTTGAACATTATATGTCGTTTTGGTATACCAAAGTCCATTATCACAGACAATGCAACCAATCTCAATAGTCATCTAATGAAGGAGGTTTATGAGCAATTCAAGATCGTGCATCATCATTCTACCCCTTACCGTCCTAAAGAAAATAGAGCCTTTGAAGCAGCAAACAAGAATATTAAAAAGATTCTTAGGAAAATGGTCCAAGGATCTCGACAGTGGCATGAGAAATTATCGTTTGCTCTTTTAGGATATCGTACAACTATCCGTACATCGACTGGCGCAACTCCTTATTTACTAGTCTATGGGACTGAAGCTGTGATACCTGCAGAAGTCGAAATTCCCTCGCTTCGAATCATTAGTGAGGCCAAAATTGACGATACTGAATGGGTCAAGTCTAGACTAGAACAATTATCGCTAATAGATGAAAAAAGGTTGACGGCAGTTTGCTTTGGTCAATTATACCAGCAGAGGATGGCGCGAGCTTACAATAAGAAGGTACGTCCTAGAAAATTTGAGGCTGGCCAACTTGTTGTAAAATGCATCCTTCCACACCAAGAAGAGGCTAAAGGAAAGTTTGCTCCAAACTGGCAAGGTCCATACATAGTTAAACAAGTATTGTCAAATGGAGCTTTGCAACTTGCGGATCTGGATGGAAAAATGACAGAAAAAGCTATCAATGTCGATTCAGTCAAAAGATATTATATTTGACACACTTGTGCTTAACATTCTCAAGTTGAGATGACGAAAGACCATCATTCTACTTAACTAAATGTCATTAATCCCTTGTCAGCCCTTCGAGCCTTATTTATCTTTCCTTGCTTACCCTCTTTGGAGTCAAAAAAAAAAATGATGATGCGTTAGCATTGAACTACGTTCGACCTGATTCCTAAATGGATACGTAGGCAGCCCGATCTTGGGGTTCGGTCCGACAAAAAAAATAAAAAAAAATAAAAAATAAACAATCTTGGTATTTAAAAAAGATGAGATATATATCCTATTGTCACTTTTATATGGCTCTCAAGTTGTAATTTATCCTAAAAATCCTTTTCCCTTTGTCCATTAAAGACCTTCCGATCAATTTTTGAGAATGTCAAGCCTTGTGTGCTGTATATATATATATATGTGTATATATAAAATCTTATTGGTGAAAAACCTCAGGTGCGCCATAAGACAATGATGAACGAGACAACAGAAAGTATAGAGGTCAATTGTGAAAATCCTTAAAGGATAACTTTAGTCAAACAAAGTTTATCACGACAGGACAAAGATCAAGAAGGATGATTTGATTTGATTGAAAGATGCAGCCTAATTCGAGATTAGACAGTTTTGAAGGGTCAAATGTCTACTCCAAATTGCGTGTCATGTTTCATTCAAGTTAATATATACCTCAAAATAAGCTTCCTTCCTTTACTGTTAAAAATACCTTCTATTTTAACATAATTCTTTTATTTCTTCTTTCAACTTTTCCTTATTTCATTTTACACATTTTTTTTATGCGTAAGTCTTGCATCAAATGCAAAATAAAGAAATATGCGCAAAATTGACCATGGCTCCCAGTGGTATCGAGCAGAGATTATTGGGCATTCACCACCTTGACAAGGACAGGGAGCTAATTAAGATAAGTGTTATGAGTGAAGCATTTGAAAATGAAGAACAGAATCGTACTGAAACAAACAGAGATGCAACAGAATTTGAAAGACAAAGAATCAAGCTCGCCAACCAATTAGTTGAATCAACTGTATCAAGTTGGGGCAGAGATAAGAAAAACCTCTAAGGAATTCAAGGCCACAAACCAACTACCAATTTAAAACTCATAATTCTTTTTCTCTCTCTCTTTTGCTTGAACAGGGGCGAAGCAATCTTGTGAAGTTTAGTGAAAAAAAAAACAACAAAAAAAACAAGTATAGCAAAGTTAAGTTTTCTTGAATTTTCTCTTTTTGTTATACTCCTATAATTCTAAGTTCGTATCAATATAATTATAATAATAATAATAAAACCCCTCATATTCAAGACTGGGGCATTTTTTTTCTTTTCTAAAAAAAAAATCCTAATCTTATCTCGTCTTCATAAGGCGCTATCCCCTAGTTGACATCTTATCTCGTCTTCATAGGGCGCCATCCCCTAGTTGACATCTTATTCGTCTTTATAGGGCGTCATCCCCTAGTTGACATCTTATCTCGTCGCCCCGTCTTTATAGGGCGCCATCCCCTAGTTGACATCTTATCTCATCTTCATAGGGCGTCATCCCCTAGTTAACATCTTATCTCGTCTTCATAGGGCGCCATCCCCTTGTTGACATCTTATTCGTCTTCATAGGGCGCCATCCCCTAGTTGACATCTTATCTCGTCTTCATAGGGCGTCATCCCCTAGTTGACATCTTATTCATCTTCATAGGGTGCCATCCCCTAGTTGACATTTTAGGAAATAAACCTTCCTATTTTTCTTATTTATTTCTTCATAGGGTATGACAGTCACATTTTTAGAAGCAAAAATCCTAATTCTTTTTCATGCATTCATTAGGCATAACTTCCTTTGGTTGCATTATTAAGAATAGGGTTCTTATTTTATCGCGCTCCTAGCCTGAATTTCTATCCATTCATTTATTTATTTATTTTTAAACTAGTTTATAGTTTTTCTAATAACTCGCAAAATTTTCCTAGTGTAAACTGGGGCAGAAAATTTTGTTTGTTTTGTTTTGTCTTCTTTGATGGCTTGCAGGTTTTCTGCAAAGTACAGGTTTATCCAAGAATGGAATTTCATCTCCGGTTAAAATATAAAAGAATGATTAGTTTGAAGATAGTTAGACTCAGCTTTGCATCCATAGCGGCCCAATATCTCAAGAGACACCTTTTTAGCTTCTGATCAGGAGAACAAGCATCCAAAGTATTCTATGAACTGTTCTTTGGTAGAGTATTAATGACTCAATCCAAGATTCAAGTTCAAGTCTCAAATCTTAATTTCAAGATCAAATTTTGAGATCAAGGTACCCACCAGAAGAAGGTGAGGCAATAACTGAAGATCCAAGAGGAAGATCGGAAGCAAGTGGATCAAGACAAATAGAATAGATAGGATCTTGTACTTTTATTTCCAGTTTCATTTTTTGATGTAATAAAAGGAGCAACGAACTGAAAACTCGACGAGACCACAACTCGACTCTCCAACTCATCCATTCATTCCACTCTTACACCCACTTGAACTACATGTGACCTGATTCTCTTATAACCCGAGATATGTAGGATGTCTAAAACCAAGGCTCGGTCGCACCTCTTTTCTACTTATTTACTAGTGAATAAATGGTTGAGCCAAGATTAGTCATGTTTACTTCTTTGCTTGGAAATTCTCCATATTTTCAAGTAAAGAGGGGCATTATGTAAACACCTAATTTTTTACCCAAACCTAATGTTTTTATACCATTTTAATGTTCAATTAATTTTTTTTTATTTTACGCATTTTAAATTTATCTTATTCTTTGAGGTTTGTTAAAAATTTTGAAAACTACAAAAATAGAGTCACATTTTAAATAAGTTTTTATTTTATTTTATTATTTATTTATTTATTTAAAAAAAAAAGAATTTTTTCTAAATTATATTTGTTTTCTTCTTTCAACTTTTAATAAAGAATGTTGTGATATTAATTTTTCTTAATCATATTCCTAAGACTAGTTATTAGCTTATATTATATTTTATTAGTTTTTAATCATTTTTATTTTATTAATAATAATAATAAAAAAAAAGAAAGAAAGAAATCTAAACTACCCAAACCACCCACAATTCCCACTTCTGCTTAACCTCTCCCACTCTTCCTCCACACAACCCATGACACACACATGCACTTATATATAAAAACACATGCACAACAAGAAAGAAAGCAGATTAGGGGAGGGATTGAGCAACACAAGAAGACAACCGAAAAAAAATGGGAGACAACCAAAAAAAAAATGGGAGAAACTAGAAAGAAGGAAAAGAACACTTAGAGAACAAAAAAAAGAGTGGAGAGAAAAGTATGAAAACACATAAACAAAAAGCAAGAAGAAAGGGAGAATGAGAGAGGAAAAAGGGATTTGAGTCTGAGGTTTCTTTTGGATTTCGAGTTCGTGGTTCGTTTTGTTTTTTATTGTGAATTACTGGCACAAGAGATAACCCTCAATATTTTTGTGTTATTTAATATCATGATTATACGAAACTTGATTTCAATAATAGAAAGTT
>NC_061121.1:78644773-78774824 GCF_002878395.1 Capsicum annuum
CCTACTATTTTTTTTATCTCATTTTATCCTTTTACATAACCACTTTACATCACATACCCTATGATAGCCACCCTAAACTTAGGCGATTTGCTTGAGTTGAGGTGCATAATGTCCGAGGAGGAATGAGACAAAATAGGTTATTGCAACACAAATGGAAAGATGAAACGTGTAACAAGAAAAACAAGCTATAGTCTCAAAATTAGGGATCAAGGGACACAATCACACATGGAGAGTCATTTAGGCTAAAAGTAGACTAGCATAAAAAATGGCCTATGATCCATTCTAACCAGCTATCCTACAACCTAGGAAAGACTAATCGGGCAAGTTCTGGATTTAACGCACAAAGGGAACTAAGTAGCATCTCTCACACACAAGGTATAGAATCAATATCACAAGCTACTACCTATCCGGTTCATACAATTGTTAGCAAATGATTATCATGTTCTTAATTCTATGACATAACAAGATCCATAATGTTCACACATATATACATTCAGATAGTTCTAAAATAAAATTTTGGAGGGGTATCATTTTTCTCAAAAATCAATTTAAAAACATGACAACTGCCCTAAATACTTAAAAATCTCCCAATTAAACAAAAACACAACATAAATTTTACCCTAGACATGCTAGTTCTACAACCATACCACGGATAATAGGAAAAAAATCACAAAAAAAATCCGTGGCAACTAAGGTATACCCACCCCTAACTAAAATATTGTGCACTGTCCTTAACGCACTAAAATAACATAAGACAAAGGGAATGAGGATATACTTGGGACGCACTAAGAAATTGTGTCATGAAAATCCCTAGATGGGGGTATATCCACTGGTGTCGGCGGTGGTGGTGGCGAAGCACTACTAGAGGATGCACCCGCTACTATCTCGGCATGCCTCTGCTTCTCAATAATTGTAGACTCTATCGACTTATGATTGGCCTTTTTTATGGCCTGGTCATATGGAATACTGGGATCCTGCAGATCCCCTATATGTCCTCTCTTGGTTTCACTAACTAACCTCCTCATTATATTTCACAAATAAAAAAAAGTATCTGTGCCCGCTTAGAGGTGATATCTGAACCACTAGGGTTATGATTGGAGGAGTGACTATTATATGGCTCTCTCTGAGAGCATACTTCTATTCGTAATTTATCTGCCTCCTCTCTTATATGGCCTAGATCCAGTATGTCAATCTCTATAAATTGGGCTTTAATATATCTCTCAAAAGCATTAATACGTGCCTGTAGATCAACACGTAACTCTAACATAGTGACTCTGTGTGCAACATACCATCTAGCCTCTGTTGTCTCTAGTCTAGTGCGGACCCATGACCGGATCTACCAATATAAAGTAGTGACCTCGATCTCAACAGCTCGTAACCAAGCATTAATGGCTCTCTAACTGTCCACTAAGATCTGTAAGAACTTATGAGATATCTTAGTCATACCTATAGTTGCAACTATAGTGGATGGGCAAGGGGGCATTGGAGATGCACCCACCTTCTCTAAATTTAAAGCCGGGGCTGATTTAGAAGTGGTTGGTGTCCTCTCACCCGGAGTACTCAACTCGGGGGCCTCTTTTTGCTCCCTCATCTCAAGATCAACACTAACTTCTACATCACCTTCCTATATACCAATGGGTTCTATAGGTGCTGATGGGCCCTCGGACTGGGCCAGATGTACTCTAGTGGGCATACGTATCGAATCCTTCATTAACTTAGTTTGTGCTCTAGCCATCACCTGTATACTTATTAACTCCTGGTATCTCAGGCATGCTAAGTCTCTGGATAAGGCATAGGAATAAAAGAGTCGCCATCACACCAAAATCTCTCTCATAAATCTCGTGTCAGATAATGGCTACAAAATCAATATCATACATGGCCATTATACTAGAAACTAGAGAAACTCAATCCCACATCAACACATTATCCGAAGTAGTCAAACATAGTCTGAATCTAACCAACAACCACAAAAAATTTGCAGCACAAGTCAATGCTGCCTTCTTTATCATATCATGCCCTTTAATTCACGGGGTCTCATCACCCAAAGGTAAGATATATCTAGTGACCCATATCATCACCTCTACTCTCTCGCTTTTTCGATCAACATCTCTCATAATCTGTCTATTCGATACAACTCATAATCTATCATCTTACTTTTCTTTAGCTGCTGGTGTAATATAATCTGGCCTAAAGAGGACACGATGGATGGATACTGCTAATATATCAATCATAACCCTTCTAGTTAGTGTCTGCTTAGCTGGTGCTGCTCATCATACCTTGGAACAGTCTTTCTCGTCATATTTAAGATTATAGTAGCCTGGTATGAATAATAGAATTCATACACCAATGTCGGGTTGTAAGTACCTAGGGGTGTGGTCATCCACCCTAGTTAATGTAGTTTAAAACCTGCCTGTAGCTGTGGTGCTCCAGCCAACCAGATAAAACAATCTGTCTCTCCTAAAAAATAACCCTCTTAGACTAATCGGTGTCTCTCAAAATAGTGTTGTCCTACTCGAATATGATCTGAAGGCCCTCTACTCATCAATAGGCTCCTTCAAGACATGCATAGGGTTAAAATTTTGACCCTGCTGAGCCAGTGCCTGTGAATCAGAAATAGTCACCTGGTCGAAAGCCTGGTCTATACCCTCCTCAGAATGGGGTACAGTTGATGACTACTCCTCATCTGCTGCATCAGACTCATCTTGAGACCCTCCTCAGACTGAGGGTCCTGTGTATATACTACTGGTGCTGACTCAGAATCTACCTCCTATTCATTTTCATCATCTCTCTCATCATACTGGGGAGAATGTGGGGGTGATGTCCTGGTCTTCTTTATCCATGGAATGCCTAGGAGTGCAGTAGCCTCAGCTTATGCCATAGGCTAAATAGAAGCCGACTGCTTGACTCACTGTGACTTTTCTACAATAGGTACACCTATATTTTCCATAATAATAGCCTCAACAGTAGCTCACTTCTTTTCTCTAGTCACTAGTGCTGGTGCTACAATCGGGGATACTCTGGTCTGGGTAAGTGTGTACTCCTCCTTTGAGCTAAAGCTCTCGAAAGAGTCAACTTATCACCTAAAATATACAACCTTCTTATTTGAATCCTTAGGAGCCATATATGCCTGGAAAACCAAGTGTTATTACCCAAAAATAATGAGGGATTGCAAAGGTTGAAGAAAAAAACTCAAAATTTGAAAACTTTGAATTTGTCCTCAATTTTCACACCCCTTTAACTTATTCGTAGATCCAACAAGTCCAATATGCATACATATACCATGAATTATAATTTTTAATGCATCTTAACATGCCCAACTTTTTGTATTCCTCTTCTTGTTCAAGTTCAAGTTTCGTTTAGGGCCTAATCTTAGGGTTCAATCCAAGAACAAAGCCCACGTCAAGAATTTTGGCTACTTCAAGAATCATACACACAAGCGTGATTGTTTATACATATTTTGTATGACAACAAACATATCAACTTTCTTGTTTAACATTTAGATCAGGATACTACTGTTAGGAGCCGAGAAAGTTACCTTTTCTTTGAGAATACGAAAGTGAACTATGAAGAAGTGAAGAAAAACCCAAGATTGAACTTTTATTTAGCACTGTAGTATAGGTTGTTATCCCAAATAAGTCTCAATTTAGCCTTTGCTTAAGTGTGGCAATGTGGGTAGTTTTGTATTTTAAGAGGGAATTTTAGTTTTTAAGACTATAGAGGGATTTTGGGAGTTTGGTAGTAAAAAAAATGAGCAAATAGGGATTTAATAGAATGGGGGGTGACTTGGGGTTTAATTAACCATTGGTGGGACCAAAAATTTTAACAAAATGTGGGCCCACATGTGCCTTACTTACGGAGTCAACATACGGTTCGTATGTTGGCACCGTTTTTGGGATCAAAAAGTTGGTTATTTTCCCTAATCGTTGGACTTTGTATTTTGACACTTATTTTGCAACTTAAAAGGTTGTAAATTATATTTATGAACCTACAAGTATTTTCATAAATTTAAAGTCCAGAAATGCTCTAAAAACTCTCAAAATTCCATCTTTTCAAGTTAAACATAACTTACCTGGCCCACATAGGACTTATGACCTTGATGAGTTGGTTACTAAGTCCCCTTACCTGGCAGAAGATGTATTTAGCAATCCTTACTAAATTCTAGGCATTTACTCAAGCTATGTACCTACAAAAACGAAAAAAAAAACAAAATAAACACTAAAATAGTGGGTTGCCTCCCACCTAGCGCTTGATTTAACGTTGTAGCATGATGCGACTATGTTGGTTGCTCAAACTTTACCAATAATCCCATGGGTTTCCTCCCATGCAACTCTTGATTTAATGTCATGGTACAATGCGGGTACCTTGTCCTGGGTCATCAATATAATCTATTTTTGACACCACTCTTATATCGATTGACTGCTTCATTATTTTTGGGATGTTGAATGTGACCTCCTCACCATTGTCTCTTAACTTCAGATCCCCCTTCTCTTTATCAACCATCACTCTACCCGTGTCCATAAATGGTCTCCCCAATATGATGGGCAACTTAGCGTCAACCTTATAGTCCAAAATGACAAAGTAAGGCAAAAAGATAAAGTTATCGACTCTCACAATCACATTAAAATAATTTCCCTTAGATTTCTTCACAGCGCAATCATCCATCAACATCCGCATCGTAGTCAATTCAGGAGGGCTCAAGCCTAATTACTTGAATACAACCAGCAGCATCAAATTCATGCTATAAGTCACATAAGGCTCTGGAAAACCGAGATGACCCATTAGTCCATGGTATAGTGAATGATCTGAGATCACTTTTTTTCTGGGCCAGAGACATAGTCGTGATTGAACTACAGTTGTGCAATCCACCAATATCATCAAAAGTAGCCCCTTTCTTATTTGTAACCAATTGCTTCATAAACCTGGCATATCCAGGCCTCTGCTCCAATGCCTTAAGATAAGGGATGTTCAAGCTTAACTCTTTCATTATCTCAATGAGTCACTTGAACTTTCCTTTCTCTCTCTTCTACTTCAGTCTCTGAGGAAAAGGTGAGGGTGGTCCTAGAATTTGTCTCACTTCTGGCTCAACGACATGACCCTTACCTTTGTCCTTACCAACTTTACCATTACTACTCATTTCCCTTTTTGATTCCACAACGGGTTTATCAACAACAGATTCATCATGCTTTGCTCTTCTATAGTAGGTAATGGGGGATCCACAGTAGTTATACCACTCTTTATGGTAATAGGAAGAACATGACAATCAGTTTTTGGATTTTGAATAGTGTTGCTTTGAAGGGTACCTGGCTACCTCTGGTTCAGTATTGTTGATATCTACCAATACTGGTGTTCCAACTGCTTGATATCAGTTTCATAAGACTCAACCTTCTGAGTCAACACTTAAATATCAACCTTAAACTCCTTAAGGTTGTTCTGCTGATTTTATTGTCCCTTGACCAGCTTAGTTAGCTTTTCCTCAATTTTAGACTCTATATCCCAACTGCTTGGTGAAATGTACCTGTCTTCCTTATCTCTGTATTCATATTTTTTCTACAGTCACCATCTCACTCTCGACTATGGTCTTTGTATCTGTCATAATAGTTCCGGCCTTAGTTTTTTGCTCTTGGTCTCGAAAACTCGTCAACTGATGATCCATATATTTTTCTTCCTCATCTAACTTAGACTCATAAGCTTTAGAAGCTAAACCCTTTACTCCTACTGCATTTACTTTCTAGTAACTTGCTGCTGTAAACTGCTTTGCTAGTAACCCAACATTTGTTCTCAGCAGCGCAAGTTCTTGTGCTATTAAATCATCAGCTAATTTCTGGTTGCAGGAGGTACCAATAACATAAGAGCATATAACCTCTCAGTCTTCTAAGTTTGTCACCCTCGATTAGTGAGAGAGATTTGATATAGGATATCCGAAGCTACCCCCCAGCGTAGTCTCATAAAAGCTCCTTCAGAAATTATGTCTACTATGGCTAGAGTTGAAGGTCAGTACTCTGTAGAAAATCTCCAGTCAGCTTGTCCCTGAAATTCAATGGTTGGGAACCATGCTCAGCTTCTTCTTGAACCTGAACCAAGCCTCATATATAGATTCTGACTGCAACTGCCTAATTTTCATCTTTAAGTTGCAACATCTTGGATGGAGAAAAGAACTTGTTCAAAAATTGCCTATGCAACTCAGTCCACGTAGTTATAGAGCCTCTTGGAATTTCCCCTAGCCATAAAGATGATTCTCCAGTAAGTAATAAAGGGAACAAACTTAATCTAAGCACCTCTAAATTTATACCTGGATTTGTGTACGAGATGAAGATCCTAATGAAATTTACAAGATGCATGTTTGCGCCATCGGTAGGCAAACCCACAAATACACCATTTAGATTTAAGAGCTGAATCATTGAACTCGTTATGTTAAACTTAATGTCCAAGGGGAAAAATAATAGAAATAATAGCTCTAGTCTATACCGGATCAACGTACCCTAGATTCTTTTCATCATCCTTATAGGGCTACAAATACTGATACATTGGGATCACCTGAGCATGACCACCTCTAACTCTGTTCTGATTATTACTGAGTGCTGCTCGACGATCTGATTCCTACTCTGCATAGATAACAATGCCTCCTGAGCTATACATTGAGTATCTTATTCTCTCCTCTAATTAGAAACTTATGCTAACATCAATAAACAATGTCCTGAACTTCTCCAGGAGGAGGAGGAGGTACCTGGTGTGTACCATCATGAACCCCTTTAAGAACATTATCTTTTTTCGACGTTTTCATCATAATAGGTATTTGTAAGATCCTCTATGGATTTAAATTTAGTGGGAGTAAGGGAATTCCTATACTCTATGTGCTAGGCATACTCCCAACTAAGAAAAAACAAAATACTCATAAACTGCAACAACCTTAATATACAACTCAACAGTGTATTACCCGTTTACGGCGCCAAAATTTGATAACACCTAAGGTACACCTTCAATTTAAAGATTATATGGTCATTTTTAAATATAGTAACCCAACAAAGGTTGGGGTCAAATCCTAAGGGAATATGTGGAATTGTGGCTCTTAACTACTGTAGTCAACGGGCATAACTGGAAAGTAAATAGGGGTTTGAAGTGACAATATCGAACAAGTAACTAATATCAATTCTGGTTATACTTCAGTTATAGATGAACACTAGGACTGTGTTCCCCTAGCTTCTAACTCAGTAAGCTTCTCATGCTCAATCCAATGATACAACTACACTGCATGTAGAGTTTGGTAAGATAGGTATCACTCAACTGCCTCTCGGCATCATTTGGTAAATTTAACTCATCTCCCCATGATCTCAGAGTGTCGCCTTACTAACCTTTACCTTGACCCCTGTTACAACTATCTCCTATCGGTCTCAAGTTTAATAAATAGGAGTTAACAAGCTTAAGAGGATAGTATAAGTAAGCTTATTTTGGTGATTAACCCCAATTTACTAATGTGATTTTCCTTTCCCACTCTCTACCGCTCTCTAGGATTCATAGTAAATACATGGTGGATTCTAACGTGTGCACCCATTAAGAAATTCATAAAAGCGAAGGAAACCCCAATACATGTATCAATAATAATCTATAAGGATTTAATGCTTCCCCTATTTTGTTATACAACCAGGGTTCCCACAACCCTAAATAAGGGAGATTAGCCGCTCATGTTTGTGTAATGATTAAAGGAATTTATATTTGAAAGCATTCAACAATCAAACAATAATAAACAATTGAAAAACCCTAAAATTTAGCTTGATTAACAACTAAAATCAATACAAAATAATTCCAAGACCAAAGACATATCTCAGAATCAGAATATATGTTTGTAAGTATCAAGAGTGTGTAAGCTCAATACAAAACGTCGTTATAGAATACACAAAAATCCTAAAAATCAAATCCCAAATAAAAAAGGGAAAAATGAAGTCGTGACTACTTACAAAGTCAACATATGGTTTGTATGTTGAACATAACGACTGTATGTTAGACTTTGTATGTTGCCACCCTTGAATATTTGATCTTCAACTCTCTGGACTTTTGCATTTTTGTACAGACTAAGTCCATATACGTATCGTATATTTAACAAACAAATCATATGTTGACTTTGTATGTTCTTGGCCTCTAAAACTTAACTTCCAACTCTCTGTATTTTCTCCATCCCAGCACATACTAAGTTTACATACGATCCGTATATTGAAAATACGGTCCGTATGTTGACTTTGTCTGTTGAAGTTCTTTCTTTTTCTTTCTTTTTCCTGCAGCTTATCCTCTGTACTTCTAGTTTCTCAACATACTTTACTCACATACACTAAGTACGTAGAACATACGCCCAAAATTTCCTTTTTATGTACCCAGGAACTTCATTTCTCTTCTTTTCCTTTAGACATGCATCCAAAACCTAGTTTCCTACAAAACATACTCAAAATACAACATATCTAACAAACATCCTAAGAAACTTGTATATTTTCATAGTTTTAAGCGTCGAAAGTGCTATATTTCTATAGCATATTAATTTTATCATAGAAAACTTTCAAAAACAAGTCCAAAATTGTCTAAAAACCCAATTCATAAGGTCCATGAATGTAGCCAAAGCATTAGTCAATCCAAATAACATAACCAAAAAAGTCATAGTGACCATACCGGGTCTAGAAAATAGTCTTGTAAATATCAACCTCCTAATTTTTCAAATCAATCTTAGAGAAGCATCTAGCACCATTAAGATAATTGAAAAGACTATCAATCCTAGAAAGAGGGTGCTAATTCTTCACTGTCACCTTATTCAACTAACGCTAATTTATACATATCTGAAGAGACCCATATTTTATCCATACAAAAAGTATAAGAGCACCCCATCGAGAAACACTAGGTCAAATAAACCCTTTATGTCATGACCCGAAACTATCCCCTAGAGAAACACAGTGCTTAGAGTCATACGTGACCCCAAGCTAACCCATGGCCTTGTATAATGAGTAAATAGTGGAGAAATATAACAAAATACTGAGTGGAATTTATACTAAAGCATTTGGTAGTCAAAGAAATACCAATGATATCTGAAAAATACATCAAACTGAAAATACATTAGACTACCTAACTGTCTGAAAGACTCTAACATGATGAGTTATTGGGACTGGTTCCCAACTAACTATGACTAATTGAAATAAAACAAAGTATTAAAATGAATAGCTAATAAGATAACTAGTCCTTGGCAGATGAGGACTCACCAAGGCTGCAGCTGAGTGGGATGTGATTGTGCTAAGAATGGTTCGGGTACTAAGCTTCCAAACCTATATTATGAACAATATAGCACAAAAAAGTATGCAATAAATACTTTGAATATACTAAGTATGTGAGATAAAAAGCTAGCTTATATACATATATACTGAGC
This sequence comes from Capsicum annuum, assembly GCF_002878395.1. NCBI lineage: Eukaryota > Viridiplantae > Streptophyta > Magnoliopsida > Solanales > Solanaceae > Capsicum > Capsicum annuum. The sequence continues at coordinate 78,654,171 of NC_061121.1, forward strand.
ATGAATGTATGAACATGAAAATTAAATAGAAGACCACGTATAATCATATGATGTGTATCTGAATAACTGAATGACAAGTTACTGAACTCTTGGTCATGCAAACCTAAATTGAACATAATTTGGATATTGAAATGAGGACTGTGGGCGATAACATTTAACTGACATGCCCCAATACAAGCTAATCGGTATCCAACCTATAACCCTAGTTGGAAGGGTGTCGGTACCTTGCCAAGGGTACTGACACTGGCTAGCGTGGATCCACTTAATTGATGTCCCAAAATACTAGGGTGTGAGTCCTCTACTAATGGGTGGCCCCTCATAACCAATGGTGGCACCGTTGTTCTGGAACATAGGGACTTCTACTAAAGGTCTCAGTGCTCAACTAGCGGGTGATCCTTCATCCCGATGTTCACTAGGTGCTAAGTACTACTTCCAACTAAACTAACACTGAATTATTACTAGGATATAAGATGTTAATTTTTATGCTCGATTATGGAATTATGAATATATAATACATGCATATTCTAAAGAAAAATCATTAATACGTAAACTGATGCATGTTTAATCCCCTAGGTATCGGGTGTTCATAGCCCAATAACTCTACTAATATTTAACACTGGTCATGGTATGGAAAGTCATGAATAATACTCAATATTTTAATAACTGACCATGACATAGACACTCGCAATTATCAAACATATGGAGACACAATTCTATAGGGAAAATATGTATAATGGTTCATAAACAAAAAAAACAACGATCCAGAGTTGATAAAATTTATATTTAACCTGGAAACCAATACAAGGGATAAATGGATTTTCTTGAGAGTGAAAGGGGTTTCTTGGGACTCAATAGGTAGACAAGACCCATTGATGAAATTCCACATACCTGAAAACAAAGCCCTTAAAGAATCTTCTTGAAACTTAAACTTACTTTTGAGGAACCCTAGTTGGCTTTGGAGAGAATAAAACACTTCTTTTGTTAAGAGTAAAATGATTTTTAAAGTTATGATAGGTTAGGGTAATATTTACCCTTAATAACTGATGATTTGAAGGGTAAAACGACATGGGTTTGGGTTAAAAGGGTGGAATTAACCAAAAAGCCCTTGTTAAAATCATGCAGGAAATTTTGCTCCCTGTCGTTACGACTAACTTTATGACTCGTTATGACTGGTCATGAAACATGGTCTGAGTAATAACCTGGAACCCTGAGGTCTTAGGTACTTTCTTCCATGACTACGACTCACCTCCTAACGACTGACTACGAGTCGTTTGGTGGAGTCATAGTCTAGGACTTGGTTTTTGGATCCTTTACTATTCAGGTAATAGGTCCACATACCGGCCTATAATGTCTGATAATGAGTCGCGTGCTATATTCATTACCACTAGACTAGGTTTTTGGCTAAACACTATTGTGATAACGAGTTACTCCGAACGACTCGTGGTCATAGGTGATGAGTCATTAGCTAGGGTCATTATCACTGAGCAAAAGCTAAGGATCCATACAGTTGTGACAACGACTTATCTAACAACTCATTACATCTAGTAAGGGGTCGTCACTTAAGTCGTAGCCACTAGCAGCCGACTGGTACTTAAGGAAAATTTGCATAACTGTTTGCCACAATATCGAATTAAGGCGAGACTTATGGCATTGGAAAACTAACTTAATGACCCATCTTTTAATGGGTCTAGGACTCAAAAATTTAGGGTATTACACTTTATCAAGAAAATCTTTTAATTTCTCCTTTATCCCATTTAATTTAGCTGGAGCCATTCTATAAGAAGGAATGGAAATAGGACGAGTGTCCGATTGAAGATTAATCCCAAAATCTATTTCCCTACTAGAAGGAATTCCAAGAAGATCATTGAGAAACACTTTAGGAAACTTACTAATTACGGTGACATATTGCAACAAAGGACTTTCAAAATTAGTATACTTCACCCAAACAAGATGATATAAGCACCCTTTTGAAATCAACTTCTGGGCTCTAAGATAGGAAATAAACCTCCTTTTAGGCACTAAAAAACTTCCCTTCCATTCTAATACGGGTTTGTTAGGAAAGTGAAACTGACCCTTCGGGTCCTACAATCCAAATATTCATAGCATGAATGAAGCCAATCCATCCCCAAGATAATATCAAAATCCACCACATCCAGCTCTATCAAATCCACCAAACTCTCCCTATGGAAGATAGACACCACACAACCCCTATAGATCTTTCTAGCCATAATAGAATCACCCACTGGGGTAGACACAAAGAAGGGGTCAAAAATACTTTTGGGACCAAAACCAAGATGCATAGCCACATAAGGGCTCACATAAGAAGGGTAGACCCCAGCTCAACAAAATAATAAACATCATAAGAGAAGAGCTGTAACATACCAGTAACAATATCTAAAGATGCCTTAGATTCCTGGCGAGTAGCAAGTGCATAGAGGCAATTCCGGCCAATACCGGTACTATAAGTAGTGTCCTTTGGCATAGGAGCTAAAGACGTGACAACCGAAACCTTATCAGCCCCAGTGACATCTTTGGTTAAAGAGCAATCTCGCTGCATGTGACCCAACTGACCACAATTATAACTTCGATTCCTCCCTTCTTTACAATAACCATGATGAAGCTTCCCACAAAAATGACAAGGACGATAAGGTAGGTTTGACTGAGCTCCACTATCCTAAGACTGGTTACCCTATTCCTTAGAACTACCTCTAGCTTGAAATTAATGATCACTAGATAACTTCGAATAGGGAGAGCTTGCCGAAGAATAAAAACTTCCCCAATTCTTCTTCTTGGTCGACTATCTATCACCATACCCACCATTTTGCTAACCCTCACCCTGCTTTGAATACCTGAACTTCATAGTCTGTCTCATCCCAATCTTTGTCTGTGTCTCTTTTTCATCCTTAACCTGCTACATATAAATCATGAGTTTAGAGATATCCATATCATTGTTCAATATTGCAGTCTTACACTACAATACTAAGTAACGGAACAACCCAGAAGCAAACTTTCTCATCTTGGATCTATGGTCAAACACCAACTCTGGAGCATAACGAAACAGTTGCTAAAGTTTTCATGCATATTACTTCATACTCATATTACCCTGCTTCAGATTAACAAACTTCTCCGCCTTAGCTTTGTTAAACTCCTGAGGAAAAAGTGATCAAGAAAGGCACCTGAAAACTTATCCCATAATGTCGGCTCCAAATCATCACCCCTCGACTGCTCCCACTCATCATACCACTAATAAGCTATATCTTTCAGCTAATATGTAGCAAACTCTACACCTTCAAAATCAACAACATGCATCACTCTAAAAATCTTCTCTATCTTATCCACAAAACCCTGAGGATCCTCCTCAACCTTAGAGCCTGTAAAGGTCAAGGGATTTAACCTTATAAGCTTTAAAACTTGTGTAACCTCATATACAGGAGTAACATAACTAACACGATCCGATTGATGAGACTAAGATATCACCAACTGAGTAAGCAAATAAATAGATCGGCAGAACTCTGCATAAAAGATGTCTCCCTGAGGTGGCTGGTCATAAGCATCACCACCCTAAGAATATCGAGGAAGACCAGTAGAGGCAGGTGGAACTCTATGTGGAGTAGTACAATCAGCAGTAGGGACCCTAGATTGGATCTACACTCCATATATAGGTCAAGTCCACTCCATATTGTCCTTAGGTAAGACAGAGTTCCCAGCAAAGTTTCTATGAACATCAGATCTTCGGGGAGGCATAATCTAAATACAAGAAGCTAGGACTTATAGAAGTTTCATAATACTAGACTCTACAGCCCAAAATAGAACACAAGAAAGAAAAACATTCTTAAATGCCTTATAGCCTCATCCTTATAAGTGTGGCACATTACATACCTATAAATAGGCTATAATCGACATGTATTTATGGAAACTCAACAACTCTAAACCGTGCTCTGATACCAAGCTAGTCATGACTCAAACCAGGTCCCGATCATGACGGGTATCTCAAGTCCACCATAGAATAGAGACCACCCCTTTAACCAAACCTCAAGAGCACAATGATAATAATAATAATAATGTGAAAGCCAACTAAACAGTAATAAAAAGATAAATAAGTAACTCAAATAAAATTTAAGAGTCAAAATAATAACCAACTAACCCATATTTGTCCACAATAACCTCTAAAACCAGAATACCAAATAGGTCGGGATATACCCCCATCCATGACCAAAAGAATCCCCAGTACTGAGTTGAAATAAAAGAATATAGAAATGATAAGGCCTTTAGAAGAATGTAGGTTCACTACTTCATAGCTACTCAAAGAATGTGCTAATTTACCTAATGCTGAACAGGGGTAAAAGAAGTGTCTCCGGACCCTACATTATAGAACAATGTAGCGTTTTAGAAAGGTCAGTGGGATAAGCACTAGAATGTAACTTGGGAAAGGGATAAAATAATGTCATGTCCCAAAACCAAACTAAACCACATGCAAACATTGTATATACATGTATCTAAGATTCCAGGAAGGGAACAAGGTTTAATGATGAGACTTAAAAACTGTTATTCTAGACTGTGTAGATCTAACCATCCTAAGGGCATCCACAGACTATATGGGTTCAACTTTCCTTACTAAAAGAGTCATAATATGTGTTACCCCCACAAACTAGGAAAATCCAAGGAAGGTCCACATACACCTAGGAAAAAACCATTCCAAAATATATATAATGTTAGAACTGTACACACGATCAAAAAGGTCCCATGCAGGCAAACATGGTTTCCAGTATCGGTCCCCTCAGGATCTCTAACTTCAACGGTGAGCTACATAACCCCATTTAAACCTAAATTAAAACCAATTACACACATTTTCATTTCTCAAACAAGGAGTATTTTAATTTGGCATATACCATTGGTATCGTCATACAAAATAAAGTTAATCTTGCAAGCCAATTCCATTTTATTATACCAAAACCAATTAGCCAAATTGAATCTAAAGTTTCCAATTTAAAAAAAATCTATGGCCACAAAGGATTTTGAATTTATGTTCCATTAACCTTTTATGTAATGCAAGGTTTCAAAAGTGAAGTAGATTATATATATGTCCAAGTTTCAAAACCAATTTCACAAGTTGGGTAGAGTTTAAGCTAATTACAAACCATTGAACCATAAAATTTTGGGAAAGCCATGTTCGCCATTTCCATTCCCACACCATGCATTTATTTAGTTCAAAATCGTAAGAATAAACATGAAAGATCAATTCAAAACCATAAGAACTCAATTTATGTAACAACCATTCCAAATCCCTTAACCTATACTCAAAACCCAAAAATTAAACCACATAGACAATAGTTAAACACATGCTTTTGTATAAAATTAATTTAGGGAAGAGATACACGCCTAAAGCACATAAGAATTTGTAATCAATCTGAAGTTTGGAGCCTAAATGATGAATGCACAGTAAAACCCTTGAATGTTCTTGATTTTTGTGCTTGAGAGTGAAATAGAGGGATTTGATCTTTGAAAACTGATGGGAATGGTACTATTTTATGTTTAAAAGTCATGGAAAAGGTGAAAATACCAAAAGCCCTTCACTCTTAAGTAAAAAAAGCATGACTGGATAAAAATTGTACCTTGGCGTGCCACGCCAATATCGTAGAGGTTATCCTTCATGCCATGCAAATATTGTGGAGAGTAACCTCTATGATACGGTGATAATGTGGAGGCTAACTGCCTCAAGTTCTAAAATAGCCCCGAACCCTTCCCAAAAATTCCTAAATTTCCTAAATTACCCTTTTAACATTTCTAAACATAATTTAGGCCAAAAATTAATATTATAAACATGGGAAGGTTAAAAATAAGTTGATCAAAATTTTAAGGGTCTTACCTAGGATCTCTTTGCGTAATACCTCTTGATGGCTGGATGAAATTGGTCTTTTCTCTATTGGTTAGGATGGATATTAAGCTGGTATTAACATAAGATATAATAACTTGGAGATGTTATGAGAGAAGTTAAAGAATTGGAGAGTTTTTCTAATGAAAGTCTATTTTAATCTATTAAAAGACTTTTTCTAGGTCTATCTTAAGTATCATATTGAACGATTTCCCTTTTATCTTGTTGAAGTGGGAAATTATTTCATATCATTGAAGTGGGAAATAGGACCCTGGAAAATTATGGCCCTATCAGAAGCTATTCTATTTGACAGGAAACTAGCTTGGAAAGGGCCAATTACAGTGTCGGGTATGGGCTTGATCCTATTATTTTTTTATTTTTGTTCCTAGTTTATACACAATGTTGCATAATTTAATAGGCCTATACTCTTTTAGCGAGGTATCACTGGGATTCTTAAGGATGATGTATAAGAGTATTTCATTAATGTGGTTTGGCATTCTAATTTTCTAAAAAAACCTCCTTAAAAAGGTAGTAGTTTTTTTTCCTATTTTAGACCAGTACTTATGGTGGAATAGAGAGTGGATGCCTTCATGACCAGGTTCTTTAAAGGGGTTTGAATTACATGAGGGAAATAACAATCTCACTATCTCTTAAAAGGTGTCTAGGGTTGAGCTTAATCTTTAATTGGGGTTAATACCAGTGGCAAGAGTAGATATATTTGGGTCCTAGACATAGCCTAGTCAATAGCATGTAGGTTGGTGAAAAAGAAGTGATATGATTTGGAATGCCTTTTGTGTTGTAGATCAAATCACCTACTGTATTGTTAAGGAAGGTAATCCTAATTTTGATTCTGCTATTAAGAGTGACAGTGTGAAAAAAATTGGTGTTAGTATCTCCATTATTAAGCTACTTAATCTTGTATTTGGTTTTAAAAAGATTTCCTAAATTTTGAGAAGGGTTTCATACTTAAAAAGGAACTGAACTTCAAGGTCTTGGAGGAAAGAACTATAATGGTATTGGTCAGACCTTTAGAAGACATATATCTTAGAGAGGATTCTTTTATGCTTGTGAAAGATTTTTCCAAAGGTAGTTTTATTCCATATTATAGTCTCCTTTTGGAATAACTCAATGGCTTTAGACAAAGTATTGGGAGGGAAATAATATAAGCTGATAAGGTTGCAAAAGAAGTGGTGCCCATGCCATAAGGGTTCTATCATAAAGGGAACATCGGATCTTGAGGGTAACATATAGGGGGGCAGTCATTAGACTTAGTTCTAGGAAGGTTAGTTACCAATGCCTCTAGGTATTCTAATATTTAGGAGTCATTAGATACATAACTAAAAAGTTTTTTTGATATGAGGTTTTATCTATTTCTGTAACTCATATTAGTCCAAGTGTAATTATAACTTCTTTATAAAAGGTCCACCATATTACATTGGTTTAGGCATTATCTAGAAAGGATGTCTATAGAATTACTAGTGTAGTTACCTTCTAGCTTCCCTAGCCTAAAGGACTTCATTAAAGTCCCCCCATAAGCCAGTAACCTTTATAACTTTAAGACATATAATTCATCCTAAAGACTAGTTCTAATGCTAAAATCAGTACTAGTATAAACAACAGAAAAAGCCAAGGTTTTGAATTTAAGTGTACTTTACCATCAAATGGACACTTAGGGGGTAATAGAGATGTTATCGAGTTTTAGGATATATTTTTTCCATATGATTACAATACCACATAAAAGTCCAACAACAAAAGATCAAATTAAGCATCAAATATACACTCAGTAGTGAGCCTTCTATGCTCAGTTATTTAGGTCTCAAGTAGAAAAAACATGGAAGGCTTATGATTTTGAATATAGTATCATACTGACATGAATGCTTGCACTATTGGTACCTTTAACCTTATAAATGATGAAGTTCATCACTGATGACAACACTAGTGGGTGTTAAAGTTAGACTTTCCCTTTTACACACTTAGACAGACTCTCTTTTTTCTCCCACTTGGTTAATATCCACAATAGAGGATATTATTTCTTTCTTATTCCTCAAATTTAAGGTGCATGATGTTGGATGTATTTATACATTCTAGCGTCACTATTTGAGTCTTTTTGGCTTTTTTTTGAGGATGATTCTATGATATATGGGTTGATAATGAGATAAATGTGTATCAAAGTGTTAAATCATGTGTTTATAAGGTTCAAGGTGAATTCCTAGTAAGTTGGTACTTCAAAGAGTCAATTAGAGTTCAATAGAGAAAACTAGTCTTTCTAGCTTGAGCAAGTTGCTCATCTAGTCTATCTTGTTGGATTCTATTATATTTCAAATGGTTTTAAATGTGTTATTATATGTGGAACAAGTTTTTAGGAGTGTACAACATTCAAGTGAGTCAAGGGAAGAGTTCAAGCTTGAAGTGAAAGGTCATAGAAATCAACCTAGTCTAAGCTCTTGTTTTTGATTCAGTGTGATGGATATTGCGTGTTTGTACCTCTAATTCATGTTGTTTTTTATTTTAGGATCCTTTTTGAGATTAATATGATGATATATTAATGATATAGAGGCTGTAAAATCATTGAAAATATACCATAAGACAAGGGATGAAAGGAGAAAGGACTAACACTTAACCAAAATTCGGGAAGCAAATTCCAGTGAAGGCGTGCGATAAGCATTTGTATCATGCTCTATTCCCATGGAATAGAGGGTGTGTAACATGATCAATTTAATATAAATATAGGTTGATACACATAGTTTACTCCACCCCTGGTCTTTTTACCTAATTCAACTCCAACACGGACTTAGCTTATCCCTATGTTATAAATACATATTGTATCACATCTTTAAATACTTTAGGACATCTTGTAAGATTAAATAGGCTACTAACACTTATTTTTAGGGTTTATATCTCTTTAATTTAGTTAATTTTATGGTTTGTATCATCAATCCAAGGGATTGGATGATGAATATTTCCACTAAAGGCTAAAACTCCCTTTCCAAGGTTAAGGCCAAGATCATGACTAAGTTTATTTTGAATTAAGTTTGTTGATTTGATTATCATTATTGGTTTCTTGTTTATTCTTGTTTTAACCATTTTAAGGATTAGATAGCCTTAGAATACATCAATTATCAGCCTTGTGATCTCGAGAGAGGAAATAGGGAGATAAAACAAGGAAATAAACAAAGTATGGTTCTTGTTTATTTATAAAATAAGAGACTTGAATTAGCATCTAGGACATGAATGTACTTATATGCCTTATTTGATTCACATGTAGGATGACAAATTTTAGAATTTAATTGGATTATTACGTCCCTGCTCAACGATATAGGTGTAAGGTATAACATAGGTAGAGGATTAGAGGTTGGGAAACCATAATCATGCAATTAACCCTATGAATCAATGACCACGATAAGCAATCAAATGAATGAAGTTGAATAACATAGTATGATTGGTCGTAAGCCTTAACCCTGTGCTTCTATCCATTGATTGTCCTAAGTCATTACTTTACTGCATTAGTTTAGCTTCTTTTTAGTTTAAAATTCTAAAACCTTCTTGTTTAATTTTTCTCAATCGATAAACTAGAATTGGATAGTTGTTTAACACAAGTCCCTGTGGGATCGATAACTCGGCTTTCTTGAAGGCCACTTTACTACTTGGTAGACCACGTACACTTGCGTGTACGCTTAGGCGTTGTCATGTTTTTAGTGCCATTGTCGGGGACTTGTAAATTGGAAATTATCTTATTTTTAGTTTTTCTATATTGAGTTGTAAATATTTTTTTTTAATTTCTTTTTATTTTTCTTTATTTCTATTTTTCTCATACTCTTCTTGAGAAGTCAGCCTGGGTTTGATGGTTTTCAAGTGATGAGGATTCTTGTTGTTTTTATGGGGGACACCACCTTGTGGATTATTGTCCAAATTTTGATGTAAGTGCTTGGATGGGACCTTCACAAGATGATGTGGATACTATTCTATATTTGGAGTAGACTGCAACTTGGTGTTTGGTTTATGGTCAAAGTGGTCATACTACAACTATACGTAATGTTAATACCGAGTCAAAATTATTTGTGGGATATGTTGAAAGGAAAAATTATATAAATAGCTATAATCAAACGGTGTATACTCTGCCACAAATACAACCATGGAATAACCAACAGCAACAGTTTCAACAGGGTCAACCAAATCAGTCAACTAGCAACTTGGAAGATATGATGAAACAACTTTTAATGTCTCAAGCATAGTTGTTGGAAGATCTGAAGAACCACAGGGAGGCTGCAGAGCATGTGTATCTCCAACCGGTTGCAGAAATAGTTGTTGATATTTTGAGGAAGTCTGAGCACTCGAAAACTAAAGTTGCTAAGCAGGTTAAGGAGACACCACCACTACCATGTTCGCAGATGCTCAGAAAAGAAAGATATGATGAGGATACGAGCCAATCTTTGGAACAAACACAAGAATTGCAACCACTTGACTACAATCTTTCTTTTAAGACTAAAATTAAGAAGGTGAATAAGAGTGAGGGTGTTGAGGATAGTGTAAATTTTAAAGTGGGATTGGTTGGGCCTCACTCGAAGTAATTTTCTACATTATGTTTAGATTATGTCTTGTGTGTGGAATCACTTAAAATAGTGGAAAAGTGTGAAGATAAGGAACAAGAATTCTATATTTTTGATTTTACACCATATAAGAAACATAAAAATACACCTCACCTTAAGGCCAAGTGATTTACAATGCATATCCCATTACTCAATTCCTTAATCTTTGTACCACCTCCCTATGATCGAGGCAAAAAGATAGATGCAAAGTTGGGGGTGAAATTTATATCCTCAAGGTGGAGGAAAAAGTTGATGTGGGTTGTGTCATGATACTTAATCAGGTGCTGCTTGGGAGGCAACCCAAGTTAATTAGGTATGTTTTTTTTTAGTTTTTAGTTTTTTAGTTCACGTAGTTTTTGTTTTTGGTTGAGTCACAGTTTAATGGGAAGTCTGAGTACCAGAAACCTGAGCTTGAAGCATGGCAAAGACTGAGTGTGGGGTCCACATACCTCTATTATGTAAAAAGATGCTATTAGCTAGGCCTAGAAGCTTTAGGGAGTATTTTTATCTCTTACCTTTAAATTCACTTTGGGGACAAAGTAGATTTTTAAGTGTAGGGTGTGGAAAATTCCTAAATTTTGGCTCAATTTTAATTTTTTTTGTGTAAGATATTCTTGTTGGTGCTATTTTTGATTACATGATGCAAGTGGATTTGTTTGGTAACAGCATGTTGATTGAATGAATTATTATTTTTGAGACTCTTAGGCTCATATTTATGACTCTTGTACTTGTTGGCTTAAATTTCAATTTATGCTATTGTTTGGTTGGGAGTCTATGTTAATTCTATATGAGTTGAGCATGTTCCATATGTGTGTGAGATTTTTGTATATTCCTTGTTGCATGCGATGTCTAGAACTTTTTCGGTGTGTGTGTGAAGCAAAACAAAGAATGTGGGTTTAGAAGCTGATATAGGAATTTCTTTGGTAGCCTTGTTTTATACTTTTTTGGTCCTACCCTTGTGCTTTATCCTAGTTAACCCCCATTGAGCCTTTAGATTTTCTTTGGCAACCTCATAAGTAGCCTAATCCCCTCTTTAATAGACTATAATTTGATCCAAAAATCTTCTAGGTGCTTTAATAAAAAGTCAATTGAGTAATGAGTTTGAGAAATAAGAGGTAAAAGGTAAAATTGATGCCCCAAGGTAATAGTTATTGGTGTTTATAATTGATGTGTGGTGGATGGATGTGATATAAATTATGCTAGAAATATTGCCATGATTGTGAAAAAGAGAAAAATTGATTCTTGTGGTAGTAAACTATGCGTCCACCAAGTGTTCGTGAAAATGCTTAAAGGAGATGGGGCAAAAACAAAAGATATGGGTAGATGAAAAAGTGTAATTTTACTGTTGGAGATTGGTTCTAAGTGTATAATGTAGTGTATTAAAGCGCTTAGAGAGGTTAGTCACTATTCTTGGGCAAAATAGTTCCTACCCATCCCTTAGCCTACATTACAACCTGAAAAAGTCCTAATTGATCTTAAGCTTTACATTCTTATATCAGTATAGCATTACAATAAGTGAAATCCTATGGTTCATTATGTGTAATTTGTGAACTCTTTGAGAGAGTGAGTGTAATTCGATTCTTGTACCCACCATATTATAAATTGCTTAATTATAAGTGATTATGGGTAACATTTTTGTTATGAGGGGCACATGTTTGATGAATACGGGTGATTTGTATGATGTCCTTGATTGAGAAATATGCATGAGTTTTTCACTAAGTGAGTCAATTCTTGAGGCTAGGATGTTTTGGAGTAGTGTTCTTGAGCTTTCAATTGTGCAAATAACATTCTTAGTATAGTAACTTGCATTCTATGTAGTCATTATAGTGCTATCTTGAGTGTATTACATTTATTAGAAGTGTAGAGTCTCCTTAGTTTATGATAATTATAGTTAAGATTTGTTCGAGGACGAACATGGCTTTAAGTTTGGGGTGGTGATGTTGGGTGTATTTATGCATTCTAGCATCTCTATTCGAGTATTTTTAGCCTTGTTTTGAGGATGATTCTATGCTATATGGGTTTTTAATGATATAAATATTTATCAAAGTGTTAAATCATGTGTTTATAACGTAAGGTGAATTCCAAGTAAGTTGGTACTTCAAAGAGTCAATTAGAGTTCAATAGAGAAAACTAGTCTATATAGCTTGAGCTAGTTGCATGTCTAGTCTATATTATTGGATTATATTGTGTTCCAAATGGTTTTAAATATTTTATTATATGTGGAAAAAGTTTTTAGGAGTGTACAATGTTCAAGTGAGTCAAGGAAAGAGTTGAAACTTGAAGTGAAAGATCATAGAAATCAACCTAGTGTAAGCTCTTGTTTTTGATTCATTGTGTTGGATATTGTGTGTTTGTACCTCAAATTCGTATGGTGTTTTATTGTAGGATCCTTTGTGATATTAATATGATGATATATTACTTATATAGAGGATGGAAAATCATTGGAAAGACACCACAAGACAAGGGATGAAAGGAGGAAGGACCAACACTTTAACTAAAATTTGGGAAGAAAATTCCAGTGAAGGCGTGTGATAAGCGTGCGTTGCATGCTCTATTCCTATGGAATATAGGCTGATTATAATGATTCATTACATAGGAATATAGGGTGTGATTCATGGTTTACTCCACCCCAGGGCTTTTCACCTAATCCAACTCCAACACGGACTTGGCTTACCCCTATGTTATAAATACATGTTGTATCACATTTTACATACTTTTGGACATCTTGGAGGATTAAATAGGCTACCAAAAATTCTTTTTAGGGTTTATATATCTTCAATTTAGTTTCTTTTATGGTTTGTATCATCAATCCAAGGTATTGGATGATGAATATTTCCATTAAAGGATAAAACTCCCTTTCCGGGGTTAAGGCCAAGATCATGACTACTTCAGTTTTGAATTAAGTTTGTTGATTTGATTATCATTATTGGTAGCTTGTTTATTCTTTTTTTTTAACTATTTTAAGGTTTATCTACCCTTAGAATATATCAATTACCAACCTTGTGATCTCGGGAGAGGGAATAGGGAGATAGAATAAGGGAATAAGAAAAGTATGGTTCTTGTTTCTTTATCAAATGAGAGACTTGAATTAGCATCTAGGACAGTGATGTACTTAGATGCTTTACTTGATTCACACGTAGGATGACATCTTACATAACTTAATTGGATTACTATATCCCCGCTCAACGATGTAGGTGTAAGGTCTAACTTAGGTAGAGGATTAGAGGTTTGGAAACCATAATCATGCGATTAACCCTACAAATCAACAACAATGATAAGCAATCTAGCGAATGAAGTTTAATAACATAGTATGATTAGTCGTAAGCCTTAACCCTAGTATTCTATCCATTGATTGTCCTAAGTCATTACTTTACTGCATTAGTTTTGCTTCTTTTTAGTTTACAATTCTAAAACCTTCTATTTTTTTTTTTTGCAATCGTTAAACTAGAATTGGATAGTTGTTTAACACAAGTCCTTGTGGGATCGATAAATCGACTTTCTTGAAGGCCACTTTACTACTTGGTATATCACATACACTTTCTTGTGTGCTTGGGCGCTATCAGTGCACATGGTCATCTGGTTAGGACAGTCAGCTTAATATCTTTACTAATAGGCTCTTTGATTTTTTTTTTGTGTAACTTTTCTTGCATAAAGGTTTCTATTTTTTGTTCTACAAAGGCTGCTATGATGAGGTTCCTTATTGGTATTTCTCGAGGTTTTTACTAGTCTTAAGGTTAGGTTTACTCATCTTCCTAGGTCTCCTTCCTATTGATAAGGTCCCTGGTATGTTGGGGTAGGTGGTATCCCTATAGGAACCATGGAGTGAAAATGGAATTCAAAGAGTGCGGTTTAGGGATGATATAGGTTAGAAAGGCAATATATTAGAGAATGATTGTTATTGGTTGGATGGACACCTTCAAGGTTAGAATGATGATCTTATTCTACATCATTAGCTCTAACCATGATGTTGGTGTATGGTTGAAGGGGGGAAGGCTGGATGCAAGGAACAATATATTTGAAGCTTGGGTTTGAGAGAAGCTCAGATTATTTGCCTATTTTGGAGAGAGAAGATAAGTGTTAGTAGATTAAGCTAACATTATCTCTTTCTATTTACTAAAAAGGGAAAGGTCAGGTGAGAAAATTGATGTAATAGTCATAGTTACTTCAGCAGGGGATTGGTGATGATTACTATTTGCAGAAGAGATTTTTTGAGGAAAGTCCTAATTTTTCATGTCATGGACTTTTTATAAGGAAAGGCCTCATTAGTCATGTCTTCCATGGGTGAGTTATCAAGAGGGGCATTGGTGTTAGGGGAGAAGAGAGAGAGACAGAAAGACATTAAGTCCCTCAATGGGCCCCTCTATCCTAGGTGGTTGACTCTTTGGGTGAGGTATGAATGCAACTTTAATCTTGGATTTTGTTGAGACACGTTGTGGAGATGTTATTGGGATTTGCTCACTAAATCTCCATTAATATAGGGAAGTTGAGGTATGGAGGAACCAATTTGCTATATTCCGCATTAGAGGAAGCTGTTCAGGATAGACCGATCTAGCATTAGGGTTGTTTTTCCCAAATCATCAACAGTTGACTTGGCTTGTCAATTGTTTTTGTATTTCAGATAAATACGAGCAGTAATTTGTTTATTCAAAGGAGAAGGGTCTAAAAAAACTTGAATTTTCTAGAAAAAATTCAATATTCTTTTCTTTAAAAAGTGACATTGTGACGAACAATGTCGTTTTTTTGGAAAAAAATCATTTTCTTTCAAAAAGAGAGATTTTCCATCATAAAAATGTGATATTGTCCATCTTATTTGAAAAAACAATAGGCCTTTATATGATACAAGTGACTGTATCGCTCTTCCCTCTTATTGATCGAAAAATGATGCAGTCTATCGCATTTGGCCAACCTTTTTTTTTACTAGTGGTAATTTCCAATGTTTCTATAAAGTAAACCTTAAAGAATTGGATAGAGAAAGTAATGATGGAGAGAATCTTCACTATACAAAATAGTGAACTCATCAACAAGGTAGGTTATGGTTTAACGTTTAGCATATTTGGGTTAGTTATATGCATAATAATTATAATTTTGATGGGAGACTTTATGTCTAGACATATGTGAATTGAGTTTGGATAGAATGAAGAACAAAAGGAACCTAAGGTAACATAATTTTATGTATTAGGTGATGCATGTTGATTTATGGTATGTGTTAACCTTGTATATTTTGCAAAAAACGTTTTTCTTGTGTGAACTACAGGCAAATTGATAAATGATGGGTTGGTATGAGTTATATTTAAGATTGTATGTTAAGAGGTAAAATAATTAGGTAGGCGTTGTAGTGTTTGGTATACTCCAAACTAGTGGTAGTGTTGATAGGTCGAACTATGGTGATTGTGGAAAGAGGAGCCGGTAGATTCAAGGATCATTAATATAAAGTTCTTAGGGAAAATAAAAGGAGTGGTAAAAAGAGCTAAGCGTGGGTTTTTGAGTCACTTGTTATAGGGTTGATGTTAGTAGTATGTTGAGAAGATTCATGTTATAGAGTGTCTTTTAAGCGGAATATGAGAAACGGGTAATGGAAAACGATAGTGAACTATGCAAATGGACTATATCACAAACATAAATACGAGCTAACCTATCGGCACTGAAGGACATTTGAATAGGAATAAAATGGGTTGATTTGGTGAACCGATCCATAATGAACCAAATACCATCTAAACCACAGGAAATACGAGGCAAACCACTAACAAAGTCCATGGTGTACCTCTCCCACTTCCACTTGGGAATGGGTAACCTTTGAATCAATCCACCAGGTCGCTGATGCTCGTCCTTCACCTGCTAACAATATAGGCAATGAGATACAAAGTCTTCCACATCTTTCTTTATACCACTCCATCAATAATGTTGTCTCAAATCTCTATTCATCTTAGTTGTACCTAGGTGAATAGAATATTTTGAGATGTGATTCTCATACAAAATCGACTGAATCAAGTCATCAACCCTCAAAACACAAATACGACTATCAAATCTCAAGACACCCTCCAAAATCTATGGTAGCCCTCTTGGACTCACCACCCACCATCTAATTATGGATGATGCAAAGTCTCTTATCCCCAAACTGGTGATCCTGAATCTGCTTAAATAGTGAGGACCTCACCTCAACACTAGCAAGAATCCTCCTAGGGTCTTAAATATCAACTCGCAATATCAAGTTGGCTAGGGACTGAATATATTTTGTCAACAGTCTCTAAGAAACTGAAATACAAGCCAAGTTACCCATACTTATTGCCGTCTGGCTCAAGGTGTCTGCCATAAAATTTGCTTGCATGGATGATACAAGATAGAGATATCATAATCCTTAAGCATCTTCGTCCATCTACACTGCCTAGCATTAATCTCTCTTTGGGTCATAAGAAACTGAAGACTGCGATGATCTATGAAAATCTCACAATGCATACCATAAAGACAACTCCTCCAAATACTAAGTTCAAAAACTACTATTCACCAACTCTAAATCATGAGTGGGGTAGTTGTACTCGTGCACCTTTAGCTGCCTCGAAGCATAAGTAATAAAATGACCCCGATACATCAACACACAACCCAAACCAACACCAGAAGCATCAAAATACATGATGAATCCCTCACTATCAATAAGAAAAGACAAAATAGGATCTAAGGTAAGAAACTCCTTAAGCTTTCCAAAGCTCGACTCACACTCCTCAGACCATCAGAAAGGGGCCTCCTTTCGAGTTAATCTGGTCATAGGTACTGAAATAGTAGCAAAACCCTCAACAAATCATCTATAATAATTAGTAAAGCCAATAAAGCTCTGAACCTCAGTCGAAGATGTAGGACTAGCCTAACCATGAATAGCCTCAATCTTCGTCAATTTTACCATAATCCCATCATTAGACACCACATGCCCAAGGAATGTCAATGACTCAAGCCAAAACTCACACTTAGAGAATTTGGAAGATATCACATAATCTCTCAATGTCTGGAGCAAAATCCTTAAATGCTGCACATGTTCTTTGCTATTCCTTGAATACATAAGGATGTTGTCAATGAACACACTTACGAAGGAATCAAAATAAGTCCTGAACACACGATTCATCAAATCCATAAATGCGACTGGGGAATTAGTCAACCCAAAACTCATCACTCAAAACTCATAGTGGGTCCTAAAGCCTATCTTCGAGATATCCTTAGCCCAAATCCTCAACTGATGGTAATTCAACATCCAATCAATCTTAGAGAACACCACTGCTCCTTGAAGTTGATCAAGTAAATCATCAATGTGAGGCATAGGATATCGGTTCTTTATTTTCACCTTATTAAGATGCCTATAATCAATACACATACACATAGATCCATCTTTCTTCTTGAAAAATACCATAGGAGCTACCCAAGGAGACACACTCGATCTAATGAAACCCTTAACAAGAAGATCCTATAGATAAGAATTCAACTCCTTAAGCTTGGTAAGATCTATACAGTAAGGTGCCATAGAAATAGTTCAGGTGCTCGACTCAAGGTCAATAACAAACTCAATACTACACTCAGGATGAAGGCCAGGTAGATCGATAAAGAAATCATCAGGAAACTGATGAACTACAGGAACAAAGTCAAATGACAGACTCTCTACACTAGCATCATGAATATAAGTGAGATAAGACTCGCAAACCCTCGAAATAAGCCTCTTAGCACACATATAAGAAACAATCCCCATCAGCTTTTCGACTAACAACTCTCTGTCACACAATTGGGGGCATGCAGAACCTGGCTAAGTTAATGGTTTTGGAAAAATAATCCAAGACAACATGATAGTGGGATAACCAGTCCATGTCTAGAATCACATCAAAATCCACAATGTCCTAAATAATAAGATCAACATGACTTATTAACATCTGTAATAGTCACAACACATGTTATGAAAACTCGATCCACTACTAAAGAATCACTAACGAGAGTGAATACACATAATGGTATAAATAATGAATCCTAAGAAAACTCTAACCATAGAGCAAAATAAACAGACACAAAAGGATAAGTGGATCACAAATCAAATAAAGAAAAATCCAACTGACGACATTCCAAAATTATACCTATAAAAAAGCATCCAAAGACTCAGCCTTGGATCTAGCAGGTACTACATACAACT
Source organism: Capsicum annuum (assembly GCF_002878395.1). Lineage (NCBI taxonomy): Eukaryota > Viridiplantae > Streptophyta > Magnoliopsida > Solanales > Solanaceae > Capsicum > Capsicum annuum. The sequence continues at coordinate 78,672,787 of NC_061121.1, forward strand.
GACCACGCTCACCACCTGACTGGCTCCTGATGGACCTTCTATCCTAGATTTTTGAAAACCTCCATAAACATCCTGAGGACCACCCCTACTACCATGCATACCATCTCTAGCTGAGGGATGAACTGCCCTAATAGGTAGAGCACTCTGAGATGAAGGAAGAATCGCTTTATGACTGGGGCACTCCCTCGAGAAGTGACCAAAAGCTCCACACCCATAATATTCCCAGAAAGTCGACTGAAACTAGAATATTTGGCTGACCTGGAATAACTACCATGACTAGAATATCCCAAAGATGAACCCCTCAAAGACCTACCACGACCCTGGCCAAGATGATCAGTATAGCTAGACTGGCCTCTATCAGTAATTTGAAGTGCGGCCTAAATGGGTCTACTAGATTGACCTTGATTCTGAAACAACTAATATAGAGGGTACCTTCCCTAAGAACCACTACCTCTGAATCGAGTGCTACAACGGCTCCCACTAAATATACCCTGATACAATAGGCTCTTATCGCTTCCCCCTTGTGCCTCACAATGCATCTCCACAATAAGCTGAGCATGATAAAAAATGTCAGCAAAAAACCTACTCGTACAAACCAAACTCTGAGTAGACTTGCGAAGGGGGAGTCTCAATCCCCTAACAAAGCACTGAACCCTCTAATACTTAGAAGTTGAAATAAAAGTAGCATGACTAGCCAACTCTTAAAAATGAGCCTCATAACTTAGAAGTCAAAATAGAAGTAGCATGCCTAGCCAATTCTTAAAAATGAGCCTCATACTCCATAAAATACATGGAGCCCTACTCCAACCTTAAGAAATGATACCTAAGGTTGTGATGCATGTACTTATCCAAGAAGATCTTAGGGAGTTGGGCTCATGTCAAAGGAGAAGATTAAGCTAGGCTGGAATTATGATGACATCTCTACTGATGTCGAGCTTCCAATTCTAACTAAAATGTGGTGTAATACACACCACGAGTCTCAACTAGGCCTAAATTACATAGCCTATTCTCACAACCAATTAGAAGCTAATAAGCATCCTCGACTGGTGCACCAGAAAACCTAGGCAGAGCCAATCTCAAGAACCTACCCAAGATATGTTACTGCTTTGCGGACATAGAAGGTTGAGCAACCACTAACCAATCAACTACTGGTTGAGCAACTACAGATGTTGGAGGGAACTCAACTCCAGGAGCCACAGATACAGGCCGTGCCCCTACCTTAGCACCACTCTGATTTGTAGACTGTGCACCATCAGACGGTGCTCCATAAACGAACCCCAAAATCTAAACCAAAGAATCCCTGAGCAGTGAGGAAGAAAAAAATCCCGATGGAGCCTAGGCTGATGCCTAGCCCACAGCTAGCTAGGGCAGAAGAATCTCTAATTCAATAGTAGGAATAAGGTCTGGTGAAGGGCCCTTATCTAGCTGGGGACACATCTAGAGGTTGTCCACAACCTCCATGTCATCCATAAAGAGCAATAAGATCCCTAGGCTCGGTCTTCGAATCCTTATCTCGTGTAGAGGTAGCATGTGTCCTAGCAATTTGTGAAAGAGTAAAAACAAGAGATGATTTAGAAACCAACTCAAGCTCTTAGCATGAAATACATTAAAGAAGTGAAGAACTCTTAAGAATTTTCCATAGCCTTTCAAAGATAATAAACGGACATCATCGTTCTGATCTGTAGGACTCTGCTAGCACTTTCTCTTATACCAACAATACCAGTGAAACCTATGCTTTGATACAAATTTGTCACAACCCAATTTATGAGTCATGATGGCACCTACCCGATACCACCAGTAGGTAAGCTGAACCATAGGCCAAAGCTGGGTGCAATGGGCTAATTTGGTGGAAGATGTCCAAAAGTCCAAAAATTTAAAGTTAAAGATTAAATAACAATAATACAGTCATAAAACTCTAACAGATAGATAGGAAACCAACAAGCATCCTAAGACTTAGTAATATTGGTATAAGAGCTACTACAATAAACTATGAGTACTAAATCAAAGATGAAAGACTAGATATAGATATATAGACAGAAAAAGGGTAACTCTAACTCCAAGAGCTCACTCAATCTTTGAATTCAACTATGTACGAATGTCAAATTAGAGGTGAAAACTAGAACTTGAATCTGCACCCAAAAGGTACATAAGTGTAGCATGAGTACCAAAACCATGGGTACTCAATATGAATCATTATCCGACTGAGCTAAATCATGATACAAAATATAATAAGATATGACATAACGTAAACTAAGTCAAGATAGAAAGGGAAAACCTGGAAATAAGCTCTGATACCATTGTACATAGATAAATAAATACATACAAGAATGATAACATAAAAATCATACAATTAACTACAAGATTTGACCCCATAAGCCAACAAGTGCAGAAAAGTAAATAACCTAACATAGGCCCTCATAAGCCTAGAGGGTACAATTAATGAAACTAATAATCGAATAATCGTAATTTACCAACTATCATCCCATAACTAAGAATCCATCCATCCCGTATCATATCATAAATAATCCTCAACGCCAGAGTTGAACCAAAACTTATTAGCATCATCACTATTATCATCAATTTTTCCAGACTTGAAATGGAACTCATATCAGCAAAATCATTAGTAATTGTTGTGCTCAAACCAAAACTTATATTTATAAACCGTATCAATGAACCATTTTAGTGAGATATTTCAATAAACTAAACTCAATATATTATACCAATAAATCATATTTATAAACCATCCTTTGAATTATTTTTTATACACTAGACTAAGAATTATATCCACTAGTCTCATCCATAATCACGTATATAAGTCATATCCGAAATCCATATCGATCTAATGTTCATATGCGATACTATTAAGCATATCCAAAATTCATACCAATAGTCATATCTGCAGGCCACATATCGTATTTATAAGTCGTTAGTCGTATTTATAATTCACATCATATCTATGAGCTATATCATATCCATATCATACTATAAGCTATATCATATATATAAGTCATACCATATCTATGAGCCATTTCATATGTATAAGTCATATTATACTTATAAGAAATATCAAGTACATAAGCAGTATCTTGTCTATAAACTATACCTTTTAATCCCGTCGGTATCTATGCCATTAAGCATGCCCATAGGCCATATTATTAATTATATTTGGAAGCCATACCAATAATTGTATGTATAAGTAATAAATCATGCTTATAAATTACATCCTTGATCATACATATGAGTAATATTATTGGTGATACTTATAAATTAGCATTAATCCTTTAATATCCAACTCCTCAAGTGCCAAACCTACCATCAATAAGAGTATATCATACATGAATAAGTCTACAAGGTTATCACAAGTCTTGGCCTAAGGTAGGCTGGAGGGACCCACTTCTAATCTCCAAAAATTCACTTAGGTAACTTCTACCCTAGACTAGACTAAGGTATCTAAATTCATCCATAGATGTCAAGTAATTCATAATTAGCCCTAAGATAGTAATCCTTTCCAAACATGAATAACTAAGGCAATCTTACCTAGAACAATAACAACTAAGGAAATTCTCTTAACTTAAGCAACCAAGGAAAATTCTACTCTAACGTGAATAACTAGGGCAATTTAACCTACCTTGAGTAATTAAGGCATTTTCATTCTAAATATATTCCGCGAAGCTCAATACTCCTAAGTCATGAATAACTACACTAACTACTATAAGTACAATTTCAAGATAGTCTGAAAACCCAATTAAATCAAATACTCTCATTCATACTTCCAGTTTCTAAATCCCACCCTATATCTAGTATAATATCATAATTATATATGATATATCTCAATCTATAAAGATGGTAAACCTAACCTATTTAGGCATCGAAGAAAGCCTAAAGAATCCATTAAATCACTAATTTCCCCTTCTGAGAAGCTTTCGCAAGGTGTCACACTATCAAAATCACAATCTACTCATCAAAATGAGAACAATGATACCTATATTGAACTATCATGCTTCGGGTCCAAAATTATGTCAAAATCTCATCTGGGGACCGTTTATGAAAATCACATTTCGGACATCAACTCAACGTCCCTCTATGCTCAAGGAATATTTACCCTAAAAATGAGTGAATTTTAAGCTATAATGGTGCTAAAATCAAGTCACCAAGCTTTTAGGGATTTTAGGAAAAGAAAGAGAATTTGAGCAACAAATTATTGAAAGCTCACCACAAATTTGAAGGAGAAATGCGGAAATAACCTCTATCCAAGCCCCAACATCATCTGCAAATATTATCACCAAGCTTTCTAACTTTTTAGGATTTAAATACCTTAGAAATGGATGAGAAATGGTGAAAATAGGCTAAATGAGGTATTTATACCCTTCCCAAGTACACAGGTATTGCTTAAGCAAACTTTGGGTCTCTTACACGATACCTGGCCCTGGCACAGATGTTGCTTACCCAATAAATCTATTGATTATGCAATATCTGGCTATCCAAGCAGATGTCGCTTACGTAATAATAGTATCATTTATGTGATACCTGCTCTGCTGCTAAGGGAGTCACTTACATGACAAAAGTGTTATGTACACGCTACTTGATTTTGATTGGTGGATCACTTGAGCAATCGAAATCACGTGGACATGATGCACTAGCACCAGCTGAGACTCTGCCAACCCCTCAAGATTCATCTAGTATCCTATATATGCAAACTAACTATGCTACCCTATCAAATTTGACTTTTCAAACTCAATGCCGCAATAAAAATTTCCATTCGAGGTCGTTTCAATGAAAAATGGGTCCCACACCTGCTTGCTATCTTTCTCAACTTTCGACCAATAGCTCAAAATCTGTTCGGGTGCCTCGGACCCAAACAAAAGGTCCACCTAGCCTAAAATTGACATTTTAGAGCTATTGGAACAGTCAGATTAGAATACAAGATTGTTTGACTGAAGTTTTTTCCCGGTAGCCAATTTGAACCAGGAAAGACTTTAAAATAGAGAATTGACTCTAAAAACCAAATGAACTACCTGGTAACCAAAATATCAGTCCCAACAAGTCATAAGTGATATGTGGAAGCTATAAGAAATCTTTAAATGATGAAAATAAGCAGAAATATAGACAATAAACTGAAGGGTCATTACAGGCTAGGAGTTGCATTAGAAAAAGATACAGTAGTGCAACATAAGTACCAAAAACATGAGGTACTCAGTAGGTATCATTGATTAACTGAGCGTAGAAGACAATATTTAATATAAATGACATGAAAAGGAAACTACATCTCAAGAGCTACCCTAGAAATCTAAAAAATGATGGGATAAAGTGAAAATAGTAATAATAATACAAGCAACATAAATATAAATGAGAAATATCTTTGTAGTATATGATGATGCAATTTAGTATGTGGCTAATATAGTGTATTACCTCAGGGTGCTCAGAATCTCACTTCATATGTGATAATAAAGTAAAGTGTAACTGGACCAAAATATTACCTCAAATCTAATAGTAGAAATGGACTAAATGTTACGGTTGGCTAGGTTTAAAGGTTGTATAGTCCATTCCAAACCAAACATAAGTAGTAAAAGTGGTACGACCGCCTCAGACTCAAACCAATGATAAAAATTGGAAAATTTTAGTTTAAGAGCTAAAAAGTTAGAATATTTCCTCAGGATTGTACCATAATCTGTGTATATGAGTATCTAATTGTAGCTTGTCAACACAAGTATGTATGTATGTATGTATATATATGTATGTATGTATGTATATATATGTATGTATGTATGTATATATGTATGTATGTATCTCTATATGTATGTGTGTGTATATGTGAACACATAATAGGATAAAACCACATTCCATGCCATAATCACACTAACCTGGAGCCCAGCTAGTCGAAGCTCTCAAACTTGGGCCCAAATTCTCAAGATAGAAGAAAATACAAAATTAAAAGTGAAATAAAAGAGGACCTATTAGAGAAATCTACTCTAACACAAAATCCTAGCCCAAACTTATATACTAAGGATCCCTAATCTACTCGAAATATTATGATAAGAACCCTACTCTAAGTTTCAGATAACCATCCTACTCTAAGACCCCCAAGATAGTCTAAAAATATCAGAACTAGCAAAATAAACCTAAGCCCACCCTACAAATCCCCTAACCAACATGAAATTTATAAAATATACTACTAACTGAGCTAAGTCTAAAGAGAGAAAAGTTGTAACCTACCTTAAGGCCAAACCATTGTATAGAATCATCACACAAAAATCTTCATATTCCATAGAGCCTCCAAATATTTCTACTCTATCATATACACAACCTCCTCACTAAGGCGAAAACAACAATATCTATATAACTAATTTATAATTGGGGCCAAAAAGTAGATCAAAACTGACCCTCGAGGCCTATTGACAAAATAAAAAATTGTCAACTCATTACCCTCGCCAAGGGTAAAAAACCCATGCCTAAAAGTTAGGGCGCGGACGAAATTAAATTCATACCTCAATTGGTCTAAAAAGCTCACTTTAATGAAAGAAAAAACACATATTAATGATCCGATGCATAAATTAAAGATGGAATTGAAGTTAGATGAAGAGAAGGAATATAAAGTGGTAGGAATAGACTTATCAGTATCGAGAATCTCAAAGAAATATCCAAGTTGCTCCTAGGATGAGCTCACAAATTCCAAGAATGAAATAATGAATCAAATAAGGAAGGAGGAGCCTTTTAAGACCTAGTGATCCCCACTTCTGTGAAGGATTGATCGAGCAACACTACTTCAGTAGTGAATATTCTGTGGAATCTCAATTTACTTAGGAACCGAGCTCTTACTGAAGCGGGGGAAGTTCTGCATAATAAAATCACCAAAACTGTAAAAGTCTTGAAATAGTAATGGTAACATACTTTACTAACCATAGTTGGTATGGTCGTTCTTCTATAAGAGAGGATCTATTTAAACGGGCTAAGATCCATAGAAGAAGTTGAACCAATAGCTTAGGAAAAATAGTCCATGTCTCGATTGAACCCTCGAGACTTTTTTAGACCCCACTAACCTGAAACAAACACACTAACTAACTAGAAACGATATCCTAGACTTAATGGAATTAATGAATTAACCAACTAAGGTTATGTCAACAAAATGTTGACCAAAGTCAACACTTATCCAAATTTACTAAAATTCACCCAAGTGACCAAAGCAAGAATAAAAGCCTCGGGACATGAACCAAAGGTCCCACTACCCCAAAATCCATATTCCAGAGCTAAGGAAACTATTATAACTCTATTTGAGTCTATTTACTAAGAATGCTGACAAATTTCAAACTTCTTAATTTTAAAAGCTCCAAAATAGAAAAATACATTTATAACCCAACCTAACTCACCAAGAACCAAACCACGCATCCCAATAGATTATAAATACAACACAAAAGCTATAAGAAGTGGCAAAATTTAGAAATACACAAAAATTACAAAAATAATCGGAAGATCATTGTATTATCCACCCAAAAAAGGACTTTCAACCTTAAAAGTAAAGGAATAAAAGGTACCTAAAGGCTTGAAATGGTGAGGATATCTACACCACAGGTCACAATCAATATCCTAGTTAGCCTCATCAAATGGATGATGCCTTCACTGAACTTTAATCAATGGGATCTCTTTAGTTCTAAACTTCCTAACTTTCCTATCTAGAATAGTAATTATCTCCTTCTCAAAGGAAAAACTTTCATCCAACTAAATCGAACCCCATTGAAGTATGTGAGGCTCATCTAGAAAATACTGTCTCAACATAGATACATGGAAAGCTAGATGAACATTCAAAATAGATGGATTCAAAGCTAACTCATATGCAATATTTGTAATATATTATAGTATATGAAATAGGCCAATATTTCTTTTCAAACCTCATCACATTCTTCATGAGCGATACCTAAAGAAATACTTTGTCATAAATAAAAAACTCCATATCGCACACTCTCCTATTAGCATAACACTTTTGCTTGCTCTAAGATGTACAGAGTCTCTCCTAGATCACCCAAACCTTATCTAAAGAATCAAGAAACATATTGCTGCCTCATGGCCTAACCTCTAAAGCATCAAACCAACCCACTAGGGACCTGTATCTTTTACCATACAACGCCTCAAATGGATCCATCAGAATACCCGTATGATAGATATTATTATGTACAAACTCTACCAAGGCTAAGAACTAGTCCACTGACCCTCGAGGTCAATAACAAATGCTTGAAGCATGTCCTCAAAAACCTTACTAGTTCACTTAAATTAACTATTGGTCTGAGGGTAAAAAATATGCTAAGCTAATATTAAGTACCCAGTTCTCTCTTAATCAACCTTTAGAAGGATAATATGAATTAATTACCATGGTAAAAAATTATAAAAATTGGCACCCTATGATAATGGACAATCTCACAGAGGTAGATCTAAGCCAACCTCTCTAAACTATAAGAATATTGAACCAACAAAAAGTCAGGAGACTTAGCATCCTATCAAAGATGACCCAAGTAAAATCAAATCCCCAAAAGGTACACAACAAACTAATCACAAAGTAATAGCTATCCACTCTTATTTCCATATGTGAATAGTTAATCTGTGAGTCAAACAACCTAGACACAAGTTCTCAAACTTCACCTGCTAACAATTTAAAATTCAAGATACAAAGTCTATAGTATCTATCATTATCCCGCACTACTAATATGATGCCTCAAGCCCTGGTAAATCTTTGTTACCCCTGAATGAATATAATATCTAGAATAATGGTTATTTCTTTATAATCAGCCAAATCAAATCCGCAACTCTAGGAACCCAGATATGAACTTTGATCCTCAAAACACCCTCTAGATCTAATGTTATCCCTTAGAACCTTGTTTGAAATCATTCTCAACCTATCATCCTTGAACTGTTATATCGAATCTTCTCTAACAAAATAGACCTAGCCTCCACATAAGTATGAATAAGTCTAGTCTAAAAAATACCAAGCCTAATAAATTAATTAGCTAAGGACTATATGTACAAAGCTAAAGGTAAATCCACAACCACCAGAAATGCCAAACTCTCTATATTCACCGCCTTTCTACTTAAGGAATCTTATACAATATTTACCTTGCCCGATTGGTAAAGAATCACAATATCATAGCCCTTAAGATATTCTAGCCACCTTCACTATCTCTATTTAAGATCCTTTTGGCTGAAGATGTAATGCAATTTTTGATGATCAGAGAAGATATCATAATTAACACCATAAATGTAGTGCTTTCAAATCTTTTATGTGAAGACTGCTACCGCTAAATCTAAATCATGGGTGAAGTAGTTACTCCAATGAGCCTTTAGTTGTTTGGAAGCATATGTAATAACTCGACCCTATTTCATTAACACACAAACCAAACCCCCTCTAGAAATATCATAATAAATAATAAACCCCAAACCCTCAATAAGAAGTGTCAAAAGCAGAGTTGAAGTTAAAGGCCTTGAGCTTCAGAAAGCTTGCTTCACACTCATCGTACCACTAGAAAGTGATATTCTTATCCAAATACACTAACATTCACCCAAGTTCCTAAAGTAAGATTAAGAGCCTTAGGACCTGAACCAAAGTCCCATAACCTAAAATCCATATTCCAGAGCTAAGAAAATTGTCATAACCCCTATCTGAGTCTATTTACTATAAATAATGACAGATGTCAAACTTCTCAATTTTAAAAGCTCTAAAATAGAAAAACTTATTTAAAATTAAACCAAACTCACTGAGAACCAAACTACTAATCCCTCATACTATAAATATAACACAAAAGCTATAAGAAGAGTCAAAATAGGAAAAATGCTCAAATTACAAAAATAACTCGAAGAGTCATTATCCACCCTAAAAAGGAATTCTGACCTTCAAAGCTAAGGAATAGAAGATGCTTAAAAGCTTAAAAAGGTAATGTTATCTACGCCATATGTCATGCTTAATCTACTAGTTATCGTGGTTAAATAGATGATGCCTCCACTGAACTTTAACTAATAAATATCTTTAGTTCTAACTTCCAATCTTGCTTGTATAGAATAACAATTGGATCCTTCTCAAAGGAAAACTCTCATCTAACTAAATCAAACCCCACAAAAGTATGTGAGACTCATCTAAAAAATACTATGTAGTATAGATACATAGAACACCAGATAAACATCCAAAATAACTAGAGAAATAGCTAACTCATATGCAATTAATCTAATATGTTGTAGTATCCTAAATAGGTCAATAAACCTAGGGTTGAACTTCCCTTTCTTCTCAAACCTCATTACATCCTTTATGAGTGATAAATATAGAAACACCTTATCACAAATAGAAAACTTTAAATCTCTCACTCTCCTATTGGCATAACACATTTGCTTTCTCTAGTTATGCAAAGTCTCTCTTGCATTACCCAAACCCTATCTAAAGGATCAAGCAATAGATTAGTGTCTCATGGCCATTCTAAAGCATCAAACTAACCTACTAGAAACCTATATCTTTTACCATACAATGTCTCAAATAGAGCTATCTGAATACTCGTATGATAGATATTATTATATACAAACTCTACTAACGATTAGAGTATTTTAAGAACCCCGAAGCTAACTATATATTCCACAAATAGGTCCTCCAAAACCTTATTAGTTTACTTAGACTGACTATTGGTCTGAAGGTGAAAGGATGTGCTAAGCTGTTCTTAGGCATCCAACTCTCTCTTAATCGACCTCTATAAGCATGATGCGAATTGATTAATATGGTCAGAAATAATAAAAATTGGCACCATATGATAATGAACAATCTCATAGAGCTAGATCTAAATCAACTTTACTAAACTATAAGAAGATTAAATCGATAAAATATAGAAGACTTAATCAACTTATCAATGATGACCCAAATGAAATCAAATCCCTAAAAGGTACATGATAAACTAATAACAAAGTCCATAGATATTCTCTCCTATTTCCATACAAGAATAGTCAACCTCAAAGTCAAACTATCAGGAATCAAGTGCTTAAACTTCACTTATTAACTGTTTAAGATCCAAGATACAAATTTTGTAATATCTCTTTTCATCCCACTATACCAATATGCTATCTCAAGACATAACTCATCTTCGTTACCCATGAAGGAATAAAACATATAGAATAATGGGCATTCTTTATGATCATCCAAATCAAATCTCCAACTCTATTAACATTGATGTAAACCTTAATCCTCAAAATACTATTCAGTTCTAATGTCATATTACTATCCCCATTCCTCAGAACTTTATCAAAAATCATTCTCAACCCTTCATCCTTGAACTGTTATGCTATCTCAATCTTCCCTAACAACATAAACCTAGACTTTACATAAGTAAGAACAAGCTTTGGCTTAAAAATACCAAGCCTAACCAACTAATTTACAAAGGATTGTATATACAAAGCTAAAGGTCATTCCACAACCACAAGAAATTCCAAACTCCCTATATTTACCGCTTTAAATATAATACCCCGAGTCTGTACCCCGGATGCTACATGGTGCTGATAATCCTAAAGGACCACAAGCTAACCCATGACTAATACCTGCTGCAGTAACTGAATAATAACACTATAAAAATATGGAAATTAGGCAGAAATAACCATAAGGTTCAAAACTAAGAAATCACATTCTGAATACTAAAATCAATATTGTAAACTAAACATTTGTTTGAAAAATACTCTAGTCTAAAAAGCCTCTAACTATCTGAATAATGAGTTGATGGGACAAGTCCCCAACTAACTCCGACTATCGAAATAAACTAAGTAATAAAATACTGGAATAATAAATCTATCCTTGAACAATGAGGACTTACCACTAGTCTGTTGTAAATGGATCAGGCTGCTAAGTATGATTAGGAGCCTGTATATCTGAACCTATGATATAAGATATCATAGCCTAAAACAAAAGTATACGCTAGTACTTTGAATATACTGGTAGGCAAAGTGAGGTAGGTTAAAATGCATGGGTTCATATGCATGAATAATACTGACTGAATGACATGAGTATAACTGAATGAGAGCACATGCATGAATACATAAATGGTAACTGAGGTCATGATAATACTGGATACTGAGTTCTAAATCACTGGTTTATTGATATCTGAGTTTACTGATACTATATTACTATTAACTGAGTGACTATATCTGAGTTTCCTAATTATGTGGAACTATTTTGAGTTTTGTACTGAATTGAATGGCTATATCTGACAGTCCTGATTCTGTAGAATTGAACTAGTTTTATTCTGAAGACTGAAACTGAGACTGTAGGAGGTAACCATATAATTGACATGCCCCTCACTGAACTGTATGGGGTCAAACCTATAACCCCAGCTGGAAGAGTATCAGTACTATTGCATGGGTAAAGACAAATTGAGTCACCTTTCTCTTGAAGGTGCTCTGAGTTAGAATGGTGGTACCCTCAACTGGCAGGTTAAAACACCTTATCAACCCTCAACTGGAAGGTTGATGTGTCAACCTATGCTGGCTATGTAGTTATGGAATGCAAGGACTGCTTTTAAGGATTACAACCTCTATTGAAAGGTGAGTTCCCATCCTTAGGTTTACTCGGTGCTAAATCCTATTCCCAACTAAATAGACACTGGACTAAATTCTAAACCGTTCTAGGCTAGACTGAACTGTTACTAATGGTACTGTATAACTGAACTGAATTGAGTTCACTGGATTCCATGGAATGACAAAATATTACTGAATTTTGTTAACTAACTGAGTACTATTAAGCTTTCCTAAGTTCTGCAATTGACTAAATTCCACTGATCCTGACAAGACTGACACTATTCTGTGACTGACTATGACTCTAGGTAAATAGCTAAATTATCGGGTATTGAATACCCCCAGGACTCGATAGCATAAATTATAAGACATAGAACACTCTTGAAATATGATAACTTGATCACCATTTTTTTATTGGAACATTTAAGAAAACACTTGCATGACATGAACATGAATACATGCTAACATTATATAATTTTGCTATTGAACTCACATGAGCCATTCAACAAATACTTAGAGGACATAGTATGTGCACATAATACTAAACAACATGCGTGCATCATAATTTCAAATACCAAATTCACAATTTAGAGGGTATTAGCATGAATTAACATAGTACAACACATATAGCAAATAATTTTGTATGTATCTCGCTATCGAATCATGAACTATAAACCTCATTAACATGGTAGTCATGAACACATTCAAATTCAACCATAAAATTCATCAAACTTATTAACTTGTAAAAAAAAAAGGTGCTTGAACTCCAAGAGTGGAAGGAAACCCTTGGATCAATATTTGACATAGCTTGGTTGCTAAATTCTTAAAGAATGATAGTGAAATCTTAAGCCTTGAGTTTTAAATTTGATCTCTTAGGGTTTTTGTTCGTGAGTAATTTTTGAATAGAGAATGAAGTTTGCCTCTAAAGGGGCTTAATTTTGTGTTTTGGGACTGATACTTATAGATAAAAGACCCAAATACTCCTGAGGAATATGGTTTTTTAATTACTGAAAACTGAATTAGCGACGCCCAGACCGATGCATCACGTCGATGGGGTCGATGCTATGGCTAAAGGACCGCGTTGAGTCCGCATTGGTTCACTGTAATTTGCATTGGGAAGCTGGAGAAAAATATTCCTCGATGTGATAGACGATGTGGCGCATCGAGATCGCATCGATCCACTGGTTTAGACTTCCAAATGTGCCTTAAACGAAGTCTAAAAAATCCAAAACTTGTGCGAGGACACCTACTGACACTCCTGATCATAATTCAACCTAAATATTGACATTTTACGGTCATAGAGGTCATAAAATAGAGTTTCCAACTTACAAAGGCTAAAATGACGCTAAGTCTGAGTACTTAGCTAAAATTTTCTAAGTCTGGGACCCCTTAACAACCTTTAAAGGACTGAGTTAAGCTTAGGATTTTATGGGGTCTTAAAATATCTCTCCCTTGGGAACATTCATCCTCGAATGAGGCTGACTAAGCTGAGAATGCTAATAGACTAAATTTTGATATGAGACATGTACAACTAAATCATGATTTCATGACTGAAATTACTGATAAACTAAAATTTCATACTGAACATGCATATCTGATGTCTGAGTACATAGCTGAACCTGGTTCAAGATTGCATAACTGGGATTGCTAATAAGCTGAGTTTCTTCTACTGAACATACATATCTGATGCATGAAGTCATCACTGAATATGCAATGGTAACTGGTACCAAATCTATAAAGGAAAATCTAAGCATGGAACTGAGTAAATTCCAGGAAAACTATTACCTTAGGTTGAGTCTGAGTTTGCGGAGTAGAGGTGAGGATACTTGGTCCGCATGTCTACTTATACTTCCCAAGTTGCTCCCTCAATGGACTGATTCCACCAAAAAACTTTGACTAGAGGGACTTCTTTGTTCCTCAGTCTGCGAATCTATAAATTAAGGATTTTAACTGGAATATCTTGATAAGAGAGTGTGTTCTAAATATCTATGCCCTCTATAGGGACTACGACTGCTGGGTTGCCTATGTATTTCTTAAGAAAAGAGACATGAAACACTGGATGCACTGAAGCTAAGTCTGAAGGTAACTCAAGCTCGTAAACTACCTTTCTAAAATGGCTGAGAATTCAGTAAGGACCGACATATTAGGGATTGAGCTTCCCCTTCTTACCAAGCCTCTTTACTCCTTTCATAGGAGAGATTTTTAAATACACATAATCACCAATCTCAAACTCGAGATCCTTTCTCTGCATATTTGCATATAATTTTTGTCAGCTCTGAGCTGTCTTAAGCCTTTCTCTGATCAATTAAACCTTCTCTAAGTTGTGAAACACCAAGTTAAGCCCTACCACTACAACATCACCTATTTCAAACCAACTAATGAGAGATCTACATCTCCTCCCATAGCCTCAAATAGAGCCATCTAAATACTGGAATGATAACTGTTGTTATATGCAAACTCAATCAAAGGCAAGTGGTCATCCCAGTTACCTTTAAACTGTATCGCACACGCTCACTGCATATCCTCTAAAGTCTAAATGGTCTTTTCTACTTGACTATTTATCTGAGGGTAAAAAGTTATACTAAGGTGGACTTGGGTACCAAGACCCTTTTGGAAGGCTTTCCAAAAAAGAGAGGTAAACTGGGTACTTCTATCTGAGATTATGGACAACGGAACACCATGCAATCTGACCAACTTTCTAACATAGAGCTTGGCATAGTCCTCAACTAAATAAGAGCTATGGACTGGTAGAAAATAAGTTGATTTGATCATCCTATCTATAATAACCTAAATTAAATTGTGCTGACGGTGAGTGTAAGGCAAACCCATCACAAAATCCACGCTCACCTCTTCCCACTTTCTAGGGGGAATACTGAACTCCTACATAGAGCCACTAGGCTTTTGATGCTCAATTTTAACCTGCTGACATGTTGAGTACTTAGCCATAAATTCTGTAATGTCCATCTTTATCCCACTCCACCAATAGATCTCCCGTAAATAATAGTATATCTTAGTGGCCCCTAGATGAATAGAGTAGCACGCACCATGCGCTTCTGCAAGAATCTACCATCTTAGGTCATCTACACCTGGCGCATATAGCTAACCCTGACAACGTAAAACACCAGGTCGTCCATCACTCAAGTATCAAAACTGGAACATTTTGCCTCGACGTGATAGCTGACCTGATGGTCCATCAGAAAAGTGATGGTCCACCAAGTCATCCGTCACTTCAGGGCTAGAAATAAGACATTCTGTCTCGGTCTGACGGACACCATGACCGTCCGTCAACTTTGTGACGGTCCACCACTTTGATCATCACATAACATCCCAAAAAGGGAGCTACTGCCTTGTCTTGATGGGATACTTGATGGTTCACCAAGGACCTGACGGTCCACTAGGTCAACCGTCAAACCTGGGTGTTCTGATACCGTTTAGTAAATCGGCCATAACTTCTTCGTCCGATGTTAGATTTTGATAAAATTGGTATCGATGGAAAGCTTATTCAATGCTCTACAGAAATACAACATGGTTTAAACATTAATCACTTTGGAATTCATACATATCCATTCAAAAAGATAGATTTAGGCTTAAGTAATGATTGGGGTATTACAACCACCTCTGGCAAGTGGTAATAAATCCCTAATGGCCTAAAGTTGTTGACCCTATTACCTGCCTAGTCTGAGCCTGGAAATTCCCTAACAAAATGCCCAAACTCTTTACACTCATAATACTCTCTACTAGACATTATCTGATGCAAAGATCCTATTAAACCAAAATGGACACTACGACCTAAACACCCTAAATAAGGACCCCATAAAGTCGAATCATAGACCTGGCTGCTTTGCTTGACATGACCTAAATATCTACTATCTATAATTAAAAAGCTACCTGAATGAGCATGCTAAACTAAAAATACTTATGATAACCTCTACAGAAGAAATCCCTACCTCGAGACTGAGAACCATAAAAACTACCTTCATAATGAGGCCTTTTATCATCACCTCTATAAGCCTGATCATATATTCCCTCAATAGTTTGTTGTCACGACCCTAAAACCAAGGGTCATGATAAAACTTAACGCTGAAAGCATTGAAAAGTATGCCTCCAACTTATATGAAATAAAATATTCAATACCAAAACCCTAGGATAAAAGACTCCTAGAGCAGTGTAAAACCATATACGTGTATAGTAAAAGTGGAAATACATAGTCAATGATACCAAACAAAATCCCAAAACATGGTGTCACAGTGTAAGAACATAACTAGTACAACTCAAGATCAAAATATATAAGGTATCCAAACAATAATAACTTTGTCTCTAAATACAAATATATATAGACTAAATAAGGAAGGTGGTAGTAAACTTTGGATGTATGAAATCAACCACTACCTTAAAAAGCTCTGAATAATTCTTGAATCAACCATCGTTAGGCATACTTGAACTTAGATCTACGCCAAAAGGGTGTAGTAGGGAAGAGTATGGTCCACGTGTACTTAGTAGGTATCACAGGCCGACTGAGCAAAGAATAAAATACAACAACAAAAACAACATATGCAGTATCTCACTAAGGGAATGTAACTTGCAACTAGAAAATGTCCTAAACGATAGCCCACACTGTCTCCACTAACAGTTCTATAATATTCACAAATTCCAAAGCAATACAAAAGAGAAATACAAGTACATAGATATCACACGTATGAATATAAAGAAAGAAATACACATAGACAGGTATCAAATCATGAAAATAATACATCACAGAAATATACAAAGTAAATATAAATGCAATGCAGATGATGATGATAATGGTGATAATAATGATGATGATGCCCGAGGTTATTGCACAACCTCCATATACACCTACAGAGATAAAGGTTCCTGTCATAGAACCCATGGGGTTTTGTTAACCCATATACAACCAATATCCAATACCAATATCCATAACTCTTCTCGGATATACCCATCGATAGCGTGTTTTAAAGATATCCAATTTTTTATCATAAAAAGTTAGTGTTTTTAGTATTTCTAGTATTTTCATGGTGGTACCAATGTTTCATAAATGAATATGATATGAGAATGTCATGCTCATAACTAACCAGAATGAGAAATTTATATATCCAACCACTGTACCAACCAAGTGAGCAAAAAATCCACTTATTAATCTAACCATCCATGAATCCAACATAATTCACTTGCCAAAAGAATGAAATATATTAAAAAGGTCGCCATTGATACCATATTAGGCTTTTTCATCAAATAAGTTTACAAAATATTTATACGTACACAAGGCCAATAATATCATATAGGACCCAAAACAAACACACATAACAAATAAATTTCCAAGTTCACTAAATAACATCAATATAGGGACCCACATGGGCACAATACAATAATATAGCCATTTCCATGATTAGTTCCCACACCCTTAACATAATTTAAAGTATAACCTAAAATCCTTCAATCCAAATCCTTACTCCTAAGAACGGGCTCAAAATCAACTAAGATAGAGAAATATAGAATCTATGTGCCCATATTACCTATTTTTGAGTTGAGATCAAAACAGACCCCCATAATGGTTTTTCAAAAAAGAAGGGTAAAATTATAATTTTATTATTGAAATATGTTCTCCATATCCATATGATTCCATAAATGAAAATTCAAGTGAAAACGAGGTCCAAATCCATGAAAAACCATTTTCAAGCTTTATTGGCAAAAACCCAAAACCCCAAATTGAAAATTGACATTGTTTTGAAGGTGAAATTGAGAGACAAGTGATAATTATAAGATTAGAGACTCAAGTAAAAATGGGTTAAAATCGGAGAGATACAATTTTTAGGCTTTTGGCCCAAAATCCCTAATTTTCCACTTTAAAATCCATTTTTAATCAGGAATTAAATGATAAAGTTGAGGGGATTTAATTGAATTAGGTATTTTAGAGCTTACTAAGTTAGAAATGGAGGAAATTGCTTAAAATTATGAAACTCTAAGCTCCAAGTCTCAAAATGGTGAAATAGCAATGGGTATTTATTGTACCCAGGCATCACATACGTAATTACTGGTCGCTTAAGCGACTATCACTTAAGCGACCAGGCATTACGTATGTGATACATTGCCTAATGGTCGGTGTCACATAAGAAACCCTATCATTGGATATATAAGTCCCACAATTGCGACCAAGATGTCATGTAAGAAACACTTGGGTGTGGTCTGTCTGTCTTGTAAGCGACCAACCAGTCACATACGTGGGTTCACCTGCTGAGTGGTCCAACAGTTGGAGACTTCATTTGAAATCCCGTGAATGCAAATGAACTACTCTACCTTTTAAATTCGATGCTCCATACTCAATGACAATATAAAATTTTCAAAAAAACACCATTTTCACAAAGTTGACACCCGAAACCCAATTTTATAACTTTTCAAACTGAGGGTCGAAATAAGATACAAAAGCCATAAAATTATACCAACCATGTTACCACCCTAAAATCAATATTTTGGATATGCTGGTGCAGTCAGTTTTCCCATCTGAGGCACAAATCAATAATTGTCAACTGAAGTCAACTATAAGGCTTTTTATGCCACCAAAAATCACAATTTCACATAAATTACACTAAAATACACCAAGAACAGTGAAAATCATCCATACACCCCAAAATACC
Source organism: Capsicum annuum (assembly GCF_002878395.1). Classification (NCBI taxonomy): domain Eukaryota; kingdom Viridiplantae; phylum Streptophyta; class Magnoliopsida; order Solanales; family Solanaceae; genus Capsicum; species Capsicum annuum. Next base: position 78,691,956 of record NC_061121.1, read on the forward strand.
ATAAAGCAACCATAGAGAGTGGAAAATTGGTCAAATCACACAGCTATAAATATTTTACTAAAATTACCAAAAATTAAGTTGTTACATCATTCACCACTAAAAATCTAGTTCATTCTCGAACTAAAGGTGTAACACCTTCTATTTTTTGGCTAGAATTTGAACCTGTCCTTCGTATGCGTATAAAACCAAAACCAAAGATTTCTATCTAAATATGAGAGGGAATGACCAGTTATCTAGTATGGGAACATCTTTGGATATTACTATCTTTGGGTTTGGTTGAAGTCTTAAAAATCTCATAGCTCAAAGTTGAGTTCAGAACTTTCCAACCTGTTGAGTTTTAGTTTACAATTTTACTTGGGTCAAATTCCCATGACTATTAATCTTACAATATAACGAGTTATGTGTCCCATTATATATAAAATTAAATAACTTCGAGTCTTATTTCCAAATCCATCAACAGTTTGTCAATCCAATTTCGGAGTCAAAAGTTATGAGCAATTTAGTGAGACACTGTCTAGGGTGCGCGATTGGGGTCGTGAGGCAATGTTGTTGCATCATGTTTAGGGTTGCGAGGCAAAGATAAAATATTGCAATTAGGGTCGCAGTGCAACCCACCCTTCCTAGATGTTGAAATATGTTTTTCCCATGTTAAATCAACGGTAAAATGGTCCTTTCCCATCCCATAACTCCCTCAATCTATTTTATAACCCTAAGGTCATTCAAAACTAGGAGAAGGATCTCATAAATTCATCATCCTATTCCTTCCAAGAACATTAAAAAGGATTTCTCAATTCCAAGGCTTGTAGGCTCAAATCTTCCCATCTTCTTCAACGATTTTCGTCAATAAGGCATGTATCTCTTCCCTAAATTAATTTTATATAAAAGCATATTTGTTATCCATGTGATTTAATTGTTGGATTTTTAATATAGGTTGAGGGGTTTGGAATGATTATTACATTAATTGAATTTCCATGGTTTTGAATTGATTATTTATGCTGCATTTTCATGATTTAGAATTGAATATGTGGATGGGTATGGGATTTGGAATGGAGAAAATGGGTTTTCCCCAAATTTATGTATTTTACTTTGGAATTGGATTTAAACTCAGCCCAACTTGTGTAATTGGTTTGAAACATGGATATATACACAAATTACTTCACTCTTGAAGCCTGTCATTGCATAAAATATTAATGGAACATAAATTGATTTTGAAAGGCCTTGGTGGCCATGGATCGATTTTAAAATGGAAACTTGGAGTTAATTTGGTTAATTAGTTTTGGTATGTCATAATGGAATTGGCTTGCAAGTTTAGCTTTATTTGGTATGACGATACCAATAGTAAAATATTCCTAAGTGAAAGGCTCCTTGGTTAATGGATGGAAATATATGTAAATGGTCTTAGTTTAGGCTTAAAGAGGGTTGTGTAGCTTGCCATGGAAGGTGGAGGTCCCAGGAGGACCAATACTGGAAACCATTTTTGCCGGCGTGGGGGTCTATATGACCGTGTACATCGGTCACACTATATGTTTACATTTTGGAATGGTTGGACCCTCGGTGTCTTTGGCCATTCCTCGGATTTCTCTAGTTCATACAGCTAACATGCACTGGGACACTTTCAGTGGGGGGAGACGGATCCATATAGCTCGTGTGGGTGTTTATAGGATAGTTAGAGCTACACAGTCTAGGATAATGGTTTTAAAATCTCATGCTTAAACCTTGTTCCCTATCCTGACATCTTATGTATATAAATATGAATGTGTGCATATGGTTTTTACTGATTTTGGACATTGCATTATTTTATCACTTCCCTGAGTTACATGCTAGTGCTTACCCCGCTAACCGTCCTAGCATGCTACATTGTTTCCTAATGTAGGGTCCGAAGACACCTCTATTATCTCTGTGAAGCATTAGGTAGATTAGCATGTCTATAGAGTTTCTTTGAAGTAATGAGCTTCCATTCTTCGAAAAACCCGCCATTTCAAAGTATGTCTTTCCTTATGTTTTAGACTATCTCTTTGGATTTATTTGGTCATGGTCAGGGGCATGTCCCGACTTAGTTTGATATGCGGTTTTGTTAGAGGCTCTAGTGGACAAAGTGTGGGTTGGATTTGTTGTTGTTTTCTATTCTTCATCTGATTATCTATTCATCTTATTACCTTGCTTAGGTTATCTTCCACTGTTATCTATATTGTGTTTTGGATGTTAGGCTATGGGGGTGGTCTCTGGGTCTCAGTAGGTTTAAGATACCCAGTAAGACCAAGCCCTGGTTTGGGTCCTTAAAAAAGGCTAGGGAAATACCTGAATCAGCAAAAAGTCAAGGATAAGAACTAAGCATATCAGGCTCGATCGTCCAAGTAGCCTCATCTACAGGTGAACACAACATCCCCAGGGCCTGGCCGTGATAGGAATCTCAAGTCCCACATAGACCATAGAACACCCCCTGCACCTAACTAAGTGAACACAACATCCCTACGTCGGATGAATTCCGAACATATAACAAGACAACACAAGGTATGATTAAAGAATAAAAGATAAGTCTATGACCGATAACCAGTAACCATCCAAAACAACCGACCAACATCACCCAAGTCCACAATAATCCAAAAAATCCTTCTAATAAAAGAATCAAAAACCAGTCTTAGTCAGGACATGTCCTCGACTTTAACAGATTACAATAAAAATGATAATGTTAATGATAATGAAAACTATTAATTCTAATCTATGATAGTAACGGATGAAATATCTATGTCTTACGGAGAATGGAAGTTCACCACTTTACCACAACGAATAGGCAAACCGAGTTGATCTACCTGACTCTATGCAGGAAAAGTAGAGATATCTCTGCTACTGGCATCGCATGGGAATATAGCATCCGAAGACGGTAAGTGTTTGGAGCGCTAGCATGTAACTCAGGGATAGGGGACAAAATAATGCCATGAATATCAATTCAAAACCAGTCCAAAATCCAATACACATAATCATATGAAAATACATGTATATACTTCACTTCGCGTGCTTGGTTAAGGAACAAGGCTTAGAATGCAATTTAAAACTGTATCCTAGATTGTGTAGCTCACCCGTCATAGCATAAGAAGGCACCCACGGGCTATAGAGGCCCAACTCTCCCCCAACTGGTAGGCCCTAGTGCGTGTGGTCGCACAAACTAGAGGGCATACATATGCACTATGGGGGACTTGAACCTCCCGACATATCAAGGTGATACAAGCACCAAATCAGATGATATAATGTGGGGGACTCAAACCTCCCAATTATATGATAATAATAACGGGGACTCGACCAGTCATATAGAACCCCATATCGGCAACCGCAGTTGCCAGTATTGGTCCATTGAGACCTCCACTTTTACGAATCAGCTACACAACCCTCATTAAAACCCAATTAAAATAATTTTCACACATTCCCATTCATTGAACCATGATACATATTAAGGAATACATTCATGGTTTCGTCATACCAACTACACTTGCAAGGTAACATCAACATGCCAAACAAATTATATCACTTAGGGGAATTCACAACCCGCTTGGTTCAACTATACATTAGCTTGGGGAAATACGCAACCACTTAAAGTTCAACTCAAAAATCATTATTCTTCTCTGACTTCTTACATCATGCAATAATTCAAGATTTGTTCAGTATGTATACTTTTCATATTCAAAACTACTTTTACAATACGGGGTTTAGGTCATAACCACTTCGAAAGTCATAACTTTTAGGAAATCATGATCCTCTTGTTCATTCACCATACCCATGCACCCTTAAGTTCAAAACCATATTTCAAGCACGAATAAGCATATGTAAGCCATGGGAAACATTGTTCAATCAATAAGCATTCAAAACCCTCAACCATTAGTTCAAAACCAACATCAATATCTCATTAACAACACTTTAAATAACATGCTTTTACAAAATTAGCTATTAGGGAGGAGTAACATGCCTGGAATACCAAGTTTTACGAAAAGAATTTTACCCTTGAGCGCATAGACGACCTACTTATTGGAAACCCTAAGTATGGTTACTTGAGAGACTTGAGAGAGTTTTGGAAGTGTTTGATTATGTTATGAATGAGAAATAACCCCTATCAAGGGCTTTATGAACGTGGGGTTTTAATTGGGTAAGAAGGAAATTGTCGAAAGTGGCCTCAATTTAAAAGCTGATATTTGGTCGTCAAAGACTATGGGTCACTATATGACTCGTAAAGTCTCATTATAACTTGTTACCACAAGTCGTAGCCAAGATAGTTTATAAGGAACCCACCCACTTTTGAACCTATGACTCAACTGCTACAACACGTAATGGGATCCTATGACTCATAGGGTTCAATCGTAGTTAACACAGAACCAATTCAGGGTAAACATTGGACATCCTACGATTTGAACCCGACCACTTGTAACGAGTCCTTGCGACTCTTAGTGAGCAACTCATACTCAGAGCAGAACTTTATCACACACTTAATGTTTAGGTTATATTTTCAGTCCAATGACTCGTCAAGACTCCCTACAACTCATAGGTAAGCCGTAGTCAAGGTAGTGAGGATAAAATTTCAAAAATTTTCAAGGACTAGAAACCTGGGGTGTTACATACTCCCCCTCTTATGATCATTCGTCCTCGAATGACAGTACAAGGCCTTTATTGTCAAGATTTGACTCATGACACAACCACACTTACCTTTAACAAAGATAAAAAAAATAAAGATTCCAAGCAAATCATAATTTCCTTTAACAACGTTAGAAAACAAAGATGTTAAAGAATACATATACCTCAAGTACGATTTTACGAAATAGGGAATAAGAACGAATACTTGGAATTCATGTATTCCTTAGCTTCCTAAGTAGCTTCCTCAACCTTTTGGTTCCTCCAAAAAACCTTTACCGAGACCACATTCTCGGTTTTCAATCGACGGACTTGTCGATCCAAAATCTCAATCGGAACTTTCTCTTAGGACAAGGAATCCAAAACCCCACCTTTTCCATGGGAAAAACCATCGAAGGATCACCTGTGCACTTCCTCAACTTCAAAACATTAAACACCGGATTAATGGAGCTCAAACTTGAAGGCAAATCCAATTCATATGCAACATTACCAACTCTCTTCAAAACCATGTATGGACCAACATAATGAGGAATAAGTTTCCCCACCTTACCAAATTGTATCACTCCCTTCATGGGATACACCTTCAAGAACACCCAATCACCAACACCGAACTGCAACTCCCTTTGCCTCTCATTCGTGTAGGACTTTGGGCGACTTTGGGTGGACTTAAGTCTATCCTGAATCTACTTCACCTTCTCTATATCTTGGTTTACCAAATTAGGGCTAAATAACTTATTTTCACAAACCTCAAACCATCTAATAGGAGACCTACACCTCCTACCATATAATACCTTAAACGTGGACAGATCAATGTTTGAGTGATAACTATTGTCGTAGGAAAATTCTATGAGAGGCAAGTGATCAACCTAACTTCCACCAAAATAAAATACACAAGCCTGGATCATATATTCTAAGGCCTAAATTATCCTTTCCTCTTGCCCATCCATCTGCGGGATGAAAGTAGTACTAAGGGTTATCTTAGTCCTCAAGCCTCGCTTGAACGACCTCCAAAAGTGAGATGAGAATTGGGTACTTTAATCATATATGATGGAAACTAGAGCACTATGCAACTTCACGATTTCCTCGATGAACAACTTGGCATAATCCTTAGAAGAGAAAGTAGCCTCACTAGCAATAAGTGGGAAGACTTAGTCATCCTATCGACGATGTAGTCATCCTATCCACGATGACCCAAATCGAATCAAATTACTGGCGAGAAAGCAGAATATCGATAGTAAGTATTTCCTATTTCCATACCGACAGCTCAATCTCTTGAGTCAACCCATCGAGCCTCAAGTGCTCCGCCTTTACTTACTGACACACCATGCACTTAGAAACAGAATTGGCTATATCTCTCCACATATTATTCCACCATTAGATCTCCTTAAGATCATGATGCATCTTTGTCAAACCAGGATGAACCATATAATGCGACTCATGAGCTTCGACCAAAATTCTTCCCTCAACCTATCAACATCAGGAACACATAATCTACCTTGATACCTTAAGATACCATCACCACCAATCTAAAAAACCATTAGCTTTTGCCTAACTAGACCATTCTTGATTTGCATCAAGATAAGGTCTAAGACTTATTTCTCCTTTACCTCCGCTCTAAGAGATAACTTTGCCACATCTTGAACAATCATGCCACCATTTTCAAAATCCAAAAGACGGACTCCTAGATTAGACAAATGGTGAATATTGTTCACCAAATCCCACTTCTCCTCATCCATAGAGATAAGCTTCCTTTGGACAACCCACTAAGATCATTACCAACCAGGTTAGCTTTACCTGGATGATAGTGAAGACTCATCTCATAGTCCTTGACCAACTTAAGTCATCTTCTTTTCCTAAGATTTAGCTCCTTTTGAATGAACACGTATTGTAGGATCTTATGGTCAGAATAAATATCAACATAGACCTCATAAAATAATGTCTCCAAATATTCAATGTAAACACCACATCCAACAATTCCAAATCACGAGTTGGGTAATTACTCTCATGAACTTTCAACTGTCTAGAAGCATAAGAAACTACCTTGCCATGCTGCATCAACACACAACCCAATCCCACATGGGATGTATCACAATAGACAACATAACCATCAATGCCTTTGGGCAGAGTCAAGATAAGAGCAGAAGTTAACTTATTTTTCAACTTCTTGAAATAAGAACTTCACCTTTTTCTTAGTCAACTTAGTCAATGGGGCAGCAATAGAAGAAAAACATTCCACAAACCTTCTATAATAATCGACTAAACTCAAAATACTTCAATTATTGGTTAGATTCGTGGGTCTAGGCCACTTCTTAACCACCACAACTTTTTGGAGATCTACCATAATCCATTCACTCGAAACAACATGACCCAGATAAGTCACATCATTCTACCAGAACTCACGCTTAGAGAACTTAGCGTATAAATATTGATCCCATAGGGTCTGCAATATAAGGCAGAGGTGATCAACATGATCCGCCTTGCTCTTAGAATACACCAAAATATCATCATCAAAGATAATGAAAAGTAAGTTTAAAAACTGACAGAAAACCCGATTCATAAGATCCATAAAAGCTGTCGAGGCATTAGTCAATCCAAAGGACATCACCAACAACTTAAAATGATCGTACCGATTTTAAAAAGCAGTCTTAGGGAAATCTGCCTCCCTAATATTCAATTGTTGGTACCCAGATTGAAAATCAATCTTAGAAAAGTACTTAGCTCCCTGAAGCTGATCAAACAGATCATTAGTCCTCGAATAGGATACTTATTCTTCACAGTAACTTTATTCAATTAGCGGTAATAATATCCACCCAAAGTGAACCATCCTGCTTACACATAAAGAGCACGGAAGCACCCTACAGAGACACACTAGGGCGGATAAAACCCTTATCCAAAAGATCTTTCAACTGCTCCTTACGTTCTTTCAACTCAGCCAGAGCCATTCTTTAAGGAGGGATAGAAATAGAACGAGTGTTTGAAATAAGATCTATCCCAAATACAATTTCTATATTGGGAAGAATACTAGGAAGATCAATAGAGAACACCTCGAGAAATTAATAGACCATAGATATAGTTTGCAAAGAAGGAACTTCAAATCTTGAATCCTTAACATGCACTAAGTGATATAGGTACCCTTTAGAAATCAATTCCTAGGCTCTAAGATACGAAATGAACCTCCCCTTAGGTACTAGGGAACTACCTTCCCATTTAATCACTAACTCATTAGGGAAATGAAAAATGACCCTTTGTGTTTGAAAATAGAGAGACGCATAGCACGAATGCAACCAATCCATCCCCAAAATCACATCAAAGTCTATCATGTCTAACTCTATTAGATTTGTCAAAGTCTCCCTACCATAGACTAATATCACACCACACCTATAGACCCTTCTAGCCATAATGGATGCACTTACTGGGGTGGACACAAAAAATAGATCCAAAATACACTCAAGGTCAAAAAAAAAAAGCCATATAAGGGTTTACATAAAAGAGGGTAGACCCAGGATCAAGTAGACAATATACATCATAAGATAACAGTTTGAGCATACCAGCACAACATCAGAGAAGCTTTATAATCTTGGTGGGTGACAAGAGCATACAGATAATTTGTATAATGCTGGATCCAGAAGAAGAAGTAGCATACTTTGGTTTAAGAGTTGATAAAGTAGCAACAAGAATCTTATTTGCTCCAGAAGCAACCTTAGAAGGATAATCTCTCTATATATGGCCAATCTGACCATATTTAAAGCACTTGTTCCTCCCTTCTTTGAAACCACCATGATTCCCCTAACCACAAAATATACAAGGTGGATATGACAGAGCTTATTGAGTCCCACTAGCCTGAGGATGGACTCCTGGTGCTCTAAACCCGCTATTATACTGAGAATGATAATCAACCAACAACTTTCGATAAGGAGTACTAGTCGTAGAGTAGGAACTAGAATTGCCCCATTTCTTCTTAGACAACTTTTCACCATCTCTACTACTATGTTGCTAACCTCCACCCTGGTCCAAATATCAAAAATTTTTATTTTGTCGTTCACTCACCTTTGCTTGCTTCTTTTTTTCCTTTTCCACTTATTGCATATACACAATAAGTCTATAGATGTCCATATACTTGTTCAATAAGGCAACCTTTCTCTCTAAAATCTACTCACAGGACAACCCAGAAGAAAACTTCCTTATTCTAGCCCTCAAGCTAGACACTAATTTTTGAGCTTAATACAACAACTGATAAAACTTCAAGGCATATTCCTTTACTGTTATCCTGTTCTACTTCAAATTTATGAATTCCTTAGACTTCTCCTCCATCTACTCCTCAAGGAAAAAAAAAGATAAAGAAAAGCACTAGAGAAGTCATCCCACCAATTGGACACAACATCATCACCCTTAAGTTGCTCCCACTCTTCATACCACTGATACACTACATCCTTCAACTAATATACAATGAACTCCACATCCATATATTGTATAACATGAAAGATCTTTTATATATCATTAATGAAATTTTGAGGATCTTCCTCAACCTTAGAACCATTGAAAGTAGGAGGACTCAACCTCATAAATTGGCAGACTTTAGTGGCCTCAGAGGATGGAGTAATAGAAGCAACTCGCTCCATCTAGGAGGCCATCAACTGGGTAAGAAAAAGAATCAACTACAAAACTTAGGATTAGTCATGCCAGCTAGAGGTGCCTGAGGAGGGATAAGGGGAATCAGTGGAGCTCCATTAGGGAAATTAGAAGCAACAACCCTAGATCGGGTTTGAACTCCTGGAGTAGGATGAGCTCCATCTATATTCTCCTAAGATGAGATAGAAGAATTTCCATGAGCATCAAATCTTCTAAGAAGCATGATCTGATAAGCAAACTTATCAAAATTAGAGGAGATTCAAGACCTTAGACTCTATATCTTAAAATAGAACAATAAGAAAGGGAAACATTCCTAAATACCTCGTAGCCTCTCCATTATAAGTGTGGCGTACTACACACCCATAAAAGAGACTCTACTTGACACGAATTTATGGAGACCCATTGACACCAAACTTAGGCTCTGATATAATTTTTGTCATGACCCAAACTAGGGCCTAGCCATGAAGGGAATCTCAAGTCCCACATGGACCAAAGACCACCCCCTGCACCTAACTAAGTGAACACAACATCCCTATTATTGGATGAATTCTGTACATATAACATGATATCACAAGGTAAGATTAAAGAATAAAAGATAAGTCTATGACCAATAACCAGTAATCGGCCAAAACAGCCGACCAACATTATCCAAGTCTACAGTAATCGAATAAAGCCTTCTAGCAAAAGAATAAAAAACCCATCTTAGTCGGGATATGTCCTGGTCTCTGATAAATAACAATGAAAATGATAATGTTAATGATAATGAAAATTCTTAATTCTAATCTATGATAATAACGGATGAAATATCTAAGTTATATCGAGAATAGAATCGCACCACTTCACCACAACGAACTGACAAACCGAGCTGATCCACCTAACTCTGTATAGAAAAAATAGAGGTATCTTTGATACCTGCATCACATGGGGATACAACATATGGAGATGGTTAACGGTTGGAGAGCTATTTGTAACTCAAGGATAGGGGATAAAAAATGCCATGAATATCAATTCAAAACCAGACCAAAATTCAATACACATAATCATATGTAAATACATGTTTATACTTCACTTCACGTACTAGGGTAAGGAACAAGGCTTAGTATGCACTTTAAAACTTTAGCCTAGATTGTGCAGCTCAACCATTATAACATAAGAAGGAACCCATAGGCTATATGGGCCCAGCTCTTCCCCAGCTAGTAGGGCCCCAGTTCGTATAGTCGCATGAACCAGAGCATATACATATGCACTATAGGGGACTCGAAGCTCCTGGCATATCAAGGTGACACAAGCACCAAATCATGTAATATAATATGGGGGGACTCAAATCTCCCAATCATATGATAATAATAAGAGGGACTCGAACCACCCAGTCATATAGAACCCCACATCAGCAATCGCAGTTGCTAGTATTGGTCCCTCGGGACCTCAACTTTCATGACTCAGCTACACAACCCTCATTAAAGTCCAATTAAAACAATTATCACGCATTCCCATTTATTGAACCGTGATATACATTAAGTCATACTTTCTTGGTATCATCATACCAACTACACTTGGAAGGTAACATCAACATGCCAAACTAATTACGTCACTTGGGGGAATTCAAACCCCTTTGGTTTAAATATACATTAGCTTGGGGAATTACACAACCACTTAAAGTTCAATTCAAAAATTACTATGCTTCATTGACTTTTCACATCATGCAATAATTCAAGAGTAGTTCAATATGCATACTTTTCATATTCAAAACGAATTTTACAATACGGGGTTGAGGCCATAACAACTTCAAAATTCACAATTTTGGGGAAATCACAATCCTCTTGTTCATTCACCATACCTATGCACCCTCAAGTTCAAAACCATAATGAAAGCATAAATAATCATATGTAAGCCATGAGAAATATTGTTCATGCAATAAGCATTCAAAACTCTCAACCCTTGTTTCAAAACCAACTCATGAACAACACTTTAAATCACACGCTTTTACAAAATTAGCAATCAGGGAAAAGTAACTTGGCTGAATAGTAAGTTTCACGAAAAGAATTCAACCCTTGAGTCCTTGGATTGCCTACTTCTTGGAAACCCTAAATATGGCCACTTAAGAGACTTGAGAGACTTTTGGAAGTGTTTGATTACGTTAAGAATGTGAAATAACCCCTCCAAGGGATTTACAAATATGGGGATTTAATTGGGTAAGAAGGGAATTATCCAAAGTGCCCTCAATATAAAAGCTAAGGTTTAGTCATCAGTAACTACGGGTCACTGTACGACTCGTAAGGCCTTACTATGAATCATTACCATAAGTCATAGCAAAGAAAGTTTTGAAGGGACCCACCCACTGTTGACCCTATGACTCAACTTCTACGACATATAATGTGACCCTACGACTCATAGGGTCCAGCCATAATCAACACAGAACTTATTTGGGGTAAACACTAGATACCCTATGATTTGTACCCAACGACTCAGTCTGTACGACTTTTACTGAGCCACTTAAGATCAGAGCAAAATTGGTCACACACTTATTGTTTAGGTTACGATTTAAGTCTAATGACTCATCAAGACTCTCTATGACTTATAGGGTAAGTCGTAGTTAAGGCAGCAAGGATAAAATTTTAGAAATTTTTAAGGACCAAAAACTCGAGGTGTTATAGCTCCTCAATAAAAGACAACCTCTTATCTAGCTGAACTAAATCCTAACAAATGACATAAGACTCATCTGAAAAGTAACAATGAAGCATGGAAATATGAAAAATTGGATTAATAATTGATAAATCAGGAGGGAAAGCCAACTCATAAGCCACATCACCAATGGTCCGAAAACCTTAAATAGACCAATATCCCTGGGGATAATCTTTCACCTCTTCTAAAACCTGATCATGCCCTTCATGGGTAAAACTCAAAGGAAGACTCGATTACCAACAATAAATCTCAAGGAACAAAGTCTACAATTTGCATAGCACTTTTACCTTCTTTAAGCTGCTCGAAGCCTATCTTGAATGATCCAAACTCTATCTAAAGACTCATGAAGCAAGTCTATACCCCGAGATATAATCTCAGAAACCTCAATCAAACCAACAAAAGAGTGACAAAGCCTACCATACAATCCTCAAAAGGAGCCATATTAATTCTGGAATGGCAGCTATTATTACATAAAAATATGATGACATCTAACTACACCTTATCTCAGATAATGATACGATCGCTGTCAAATATAGAGACCTAATGAAGGTTTGGGTCAAATCCTAAGGGAATGTGTGGACTCATAGATTTCAGATTATGTAATCAATGGGCAAAATTTGGAAAAATAAATAGGGGGATTTGAATGGCAATATCGAATAACGAGCAAATATCAACTTTAATTGTGATCAGTATTGGCGAACACTAGGTTTATGTTCCCCTGGCTTCTTAACTCTGTAGGCTTATTGGGATTTGTTAAACCAACTCGATACCTTGCATGCAGAACCAATAAGTTATGAATAATCTACAGTCTTTTGGACGAGTAGATAGATTTTACCTTTTACCTTTTGAGTCTCAGGATGTCGCATTACTAACCTATATCTTGATCGCACTTAACTATTAGCTTTTGAGTCTCTAGTTATTAGATAAAATCTGACCATCTTACATAGATAATAGCTAGTAGCGTGGATCAACAACTAAACTCCAAATTACTATTATCATTATCTTTTCCTAATCACTACTCCTCTTTTGGATTAAGTAGTAATAATCTAGGCTGTATCTTAATGGTGGCCACCTTTAAAAAATCTATTATAGTGAAGATAATGCAATGCAGCCATGGGTATCGGTTTAATTCAATAATCACACTTCCCTTACTTCATCAATCTACCAGGATTTCCCCCAACACTAGCTATGGATTTTTTAGCTGCTTATGCTTGTAAAGAAATCAATAACATTCATAATTGAAAGTATAAATGAAATCACAATGATAACAAGTGTAAAAACCCATATCCATTACTGAATTAATCAACTAAAGTCAATCCAAGAGAATACCAAGGTCAAAATAGAATCTTGGAATCAAAATATGTTTGTAAGTATAAAAAATGAGCAACTTCTATAAAAAACACATAAAAGGTATTTATAGTACATGAGGAAACCCTAAAACCAAAGCCTAAATGAAATAGGATAAAATAGGGTCAGTGGCCACATGTGGCCTGTAGTTGCGCCTTAACCCTAGGCGCAGGTAGTACTAGCAGTCAGCAGGGTGAGCCCAGGTACAGGGTGCAAGTACTAGATGAAAAAATCTTGCAAGTCAGCTCTTGAGATTTTGGACTTTTGACACTTGATTTGCCTACTTGCAGTTCGTAGGTCCTATTGAAAGTCCGTAGGTTGACTTAGTGAGTGTTGGGAGTCACCTTTTCAGCTCTTCTTCAATTCTTAAATATGCTTTAATTATGAAGAAGTCAAAGAGTATCTTGAACATCCATAATTTCTCCTAAAAGTAGTCAAAAACACCTTTTCACCTTTCTCACAAACATAGCACCCAAAACATGATTCGTACAAAACATACCCAAAATGCATCATATCTAATAAAACAACCTCAGAAACTATTTCTATAGCACATCAACACCCTCAACTTAGAATATTTTCATGTCCTCAGGAAACAAGAAACAACAAAAATAAAAATGATGCTTAACTAGAAGAATCTAAGCTATTCGAGGCAGTCAATCAACACTTTAAACTCAACTTACAACATCCCCCTCCTATCTCACTTTTCAAAACTAACTATGTATGAATAGGAAGCACACCAATATGGCACAATGGGATCAAGGTATGACAATTATATTAGTAACAAACAACCACTCGTATATATAAATTGCACTGCCTGAAACAAGCAAATAACTAGAAATATGACTTAAGTGCCTCACAACAAAGATGTCGTACTCATTCATATGAAATAATGCATGTCAATAAAGGGACGGTCAAGAGACACTCACACTCAGAAAAGAAGTTCTAATCAATGTGCATCAAATACCATAGACTTGCCCTCATTTTTATCACCTTAGCATTCTGATAGTTAAGTTAGGATCACTGTAGGACTTTTTTAGGCTTATAATGTAGGCTTAGGGACTGGTATGGTACATATGGATATATCAAGTGACTAATCCTGCTTGGCACAACACTAAACTTGGGGTCTTACTTACTAGCCAATTTTATTTTATTCCACTTTTATTTCTCCCTTTTATTCTTTTATTGCACATTCAGGTTGGTTGTGGTCTTTTATTATTTCTTTTTTGATTTTCACAATTTTTTTGCTTCTTTTATTTTTATTTTCTTCTTCTACCACCCCACTCCTACCAACTTTTCCTCATATTTTACCTTTCTTTATACCCATTTTACAGGATGCACCCCTATGATCGCCACCCTCAACTTAGGCATTTTTCCTGAGTTAAGGTGCACAAAGTTTAAGGAGGACCAGGGCTAAAACAGGTTCATTGTAATATAAATGGGAAGGTGAATAGTGAAACAAGAAAAATAGGCTAACTCCAAATAGGGATCAAGGATATCATTTACACATGGAAGGTTATTTAGGCTAAAAGTGGACTAAAATAAACGGCCTATGATCCTTTCCTAACCAACTATCCTTCAACCTAGGTAAGACTAACTAGGCAAGTTTCAAATTCTACACACAAAGGGAACTAGGTAGTATCTCACACACACATGGGACAAAGTCAATATTACCAACTACTGCCTATCTGGTTCATGTAATTATTAGCAAGTGAGTATCATGTCCCTAATTCTAATGCCTTAACAAGATCCAAAATATTCACATATATTCATTCACACAATTTTAAAACATAAAATATTGAAGGGGTATAAAAAATCAGTCAAAACATGACTACTCCCCTAAATACTTTAAAAAATGTCCTAATTACGCAAAAAAAAACACAATACAAAATAAAACACAATATGACACAAAATTATCCTAGACATGCCGGTTCTACAACCATACCGCGGCCAATAGGAAAGAAGCATGGCAATAAAAACCCGCGGAGGCATAGGATGCCCACCCCCAACTAAAAAATAAGCACTGTTCTCAATGCGCTAAAACAAAGTATAACGAAGAGAAGTGATAATATACCTAGCATTTACTAGGCGTCTGTGTACCTTGCCTCCCAAGAAGCGCTTGATTTAATGTCACGGCATGACTTAGTTCCCTTGACTACTAAGACTTTGCCAAGGTCTACTTTAGCACAAACTCATACTTCTTGTAGGTTTCCCATGTAGTGTTTCACTTACTGCCATTTACTTTCAATGGGATATCACCATCACACTTTATATCAATAGTACCATATGGGAATACCTTTATAATAGTGTATGATCCAGTCCATATTGATTTTAGCTTGCTAGGAAACAAGCGTAGTCTTGAATTAATAACAAGACCAAATAACTAAGTTTGAATATCATCTTCTCGGCCTTATTGACATGATATAGCTTTATTATTTCTTGGTATATGGCCGATCTCTCATAATCATGAAGTTGGAATTCATCTAAATTATTCACCTTGCTCAACCTTAAGTTTGTTGCATTACACCACTAAAAATTTAGCCTTTTCAATGCCCATAATGCCTTGTACTCAAGCTGAAATAGTAAGTGGAATGCTTTGTCATAGACAATCTGATATGGAGAGGAACTAATGGGAGTCTTATAGGCTGTCCGGTAGGCCCATAATGCATCATCTAACATTCTAGACCAATTAGTCCTGTTGGCATTCATAATTTTTGCCAATATGAACTTTAACTCTCTCTTGGATACTTTCACTTGCCCACTTGTCTGAGGATGGTAAGGTGTCGCCACCTTATGCCTTATACCATATCTATTAAGAAGTTTTTTGAACAAGAGGTTGCAAAAGTGTGACCCACCATCACTAATAATTGCACATGGAGTGCCAAATTGAAAAAATATTTTTCTTCAAAAAGGTAGTGACTCCTCTACCTTTATTATCTGGAAGCGCAACTGCCTCTACCAATTTTGATACATCGTCAACTGCTACCAAAATTTATCTCATGCTTAACGGTCCCATGAAATCAATCCCCCACAAATCAAACAACTCCAAATCTAGAATTGGTGTCAGGGAGAGATCCAGGTGTCATGAAATATTATCATGACATTGGTCAAAGGATTTTGCAAAATCATGAGCATCCTTGTAAATTAAAGGCCAATAAAACCCACACTGTAGAATTCTATGGGTTGTTCGCGTGCCACTATGGTGACCCCCACCTGGTGATGAATGACAAGCTTCTAGAATACTCATCACTTCCCCTCTGGAATACATCTTAGAATCACGCCATCAGCGCAGATCCTAAACAAGTATGGATTATACCAAAAGAACTTCCTTACCTCGTGCATAAATCTTCTTTACTGCTAGAAGGATAGGTCTTCTGGGATGAGATTGCTTTCCAAATAGTTGGGAAAATCAGCAATCCAAGAAATCAGATCTTAAGATGCTGCCAACACTTGCTCATCAGGAAAAAAATCATCTATCTCAAGATTATCCCCTAGTTTCTATGTGGTATCCTCCTTGAGTCTGGATAAGTGGTATGCAACTTGATTTTTCCCATTTTTGGTAATTGACTTTGCAATCAAACTCATACAGCAAGAGAACCCAACAAATTAATCTAGGTTTGACATCTTTCTTCGACATCAAGTACCTCAAAGATGCGTGGTCAGTGTGCACTATAACCTTAGTTCCAATTAAATAGGACCAAAATTTTTCAAAAGGAAACACCACAGCGAGTAGCTCCTGCTCTATAACCATAAAATTTTTCTATGTAAGGTTCAAAGCTTTGCTGACGTAGTAGAAGGGATGCAAGATCTTCTCTCTTCTTTGGCATATAAAAACACCTAAGTACACTCCACTCGTATCACACATTACCTCAAAAGGTGCAGACTAGTCAGGAGACACAATGATAGGCGCTGAAATCAACCACTCCTTTAGGCATTTGAAAGCCTTAAGGAAAGCATCATTGAATAGAAATTTCACCTACTTCTCTAAAAACTTACATAGAGGACTTGCAATTTTAGAGAAGTCCTCAATGAACCTCCTAGAAAATTTTGCATGACCCAAAAACTCTGTATGCCTTTAGCTAAAACTAGTAGAAGCAACTTCTCAATTACCTTTATCTTTGTTTTGTCTACCTCAAATCCGTGTTTGGATATATTGTGCCCTAGCAAAATACCTTTTTCCCCATGAAGTGGTATTTTTCCCAGTTCTGTACCAAGTTACACTATTTACATCTTTACAGTGCACTGGACAAATGGGCTAAAAGGTCATCGAATAAGTCCCCACTAACTAAAATGTCATCCATGAATACTTTAATAGTATCTTCCACCATGTAGGAGAATATGGAAATCATTCATCTCTGAAAAGTGGCAGGCGCATTGCATAGTTTGAATGACATCCTCTTGGATGCAAAGGTCCCATAGGGGCAAGTAAAGGTAGTCTTTTCTTGTTCTTTGGGAGCAATCATGATTTGATTGTACCCCAAGTACCCATCAAGAAAATAGTACCAAACCATACCTACTAGTCTTTCCAGCATCTGATCCATGAACGATATAATAAAGTGGTACTTTTGTGTCCACTTGTTCATCTTTCTGTAGTCTGTGCATACTCTCCAATCGATCGCTAGCATCATTGGTACTTATTCATTCTTCTTATTTGGAACCACTGTGATTCCTCTTTTCTTTGGCATGTATTGAACCGGGCTCACCCACTCGCTATTTCTAATTGGAAAAACCACCCCAGCATCTAACCACTTGGTTATCTCATTTTTTACCACCTCTTGCATGGAAGGGTTTAGTCATCTCTGATGCTCAATAATGGGAATGAAATCCGACTCAAGCTGTATCACGTCTGTGCATATAACTAGTGTAATCCCTACAATGTCTACAATGGTCCACCCAATAGCTATCTTGAACCTTCATAACACTGATATCAAAGCTCCCACCTATGCTCCTACTAAATCTGCCGCAATTTCTATCAGTAAGGTATTGTTTGTAACCCGACCCGACCCCAGGCCTTATTGTAATCAGCATCCCAAGTCCAACCAAGATTGGGGACTACCCCTTGTTACCTAACCCAACCCAACCACTAATATCCAGCCTTAGATAGGCTGAATTTTGAGCATATAACAAGATATCATAAATTCTCTCATAAAGACTCTAGGATAGGGTCACAACCGTGACCGATCCAACCGAGTCCACCCATATCAAATCAACCATCCAACCATTCTGAGCCAACCCAAAGGCCATAAACTAGGCCATAACCAAAGAGAATACCAAAACATAATATGATAATCAATCCCAAAATGTAATACGATGGAACAACCAATAATATCATCCAAGGGTGTAAACCCCAACACCAATATGATGCCAAGGAAAACACCAATACTGATCCCACCCATACCAACCCCCATAAGTAACAGAAAGCCTCTATCAAGGAGAGTAAACAAATCCAGTTGGGACATGCCCCACACCATGGCCAAAACCAATATCCAAAATAAAGTCAAAATATCAAAAAATATCTATAACATGAAATGTACTTTCCGAAAGGATGGAAGCTCACCATTTCAGTCCAAATGCTATCCCCTAGTCAATTACTATGAAAGAGGAGTTGAACAACGGGTTTCTACATAGCATGGGTATACATCTGCCAGTTGATGGGTTAGTGTAACAACCTAAAATCACCTCCCGGGATGTTGCACGGCATGTAGGGATACGAGTAGCAGAAAATCATAGTTTAAATAAGCCATTGAGCAGAAGGTTGAAAGGATTACCTTTGTTCAAAACCCTACATACCTTAGATTATGAAATTGAATGAATGAGCTTGCTCTAAACTCTTCTTCTTACTCTTGAGAGAGGGTTCTTACAACCTTTGAACTTGGGGAACTCAAATCTCAACTCAATTTGTAGAATCCAAGGCGAGTTCTTAGATTTCTTGGAGAAGGGTTTTAGATTTGCTCTTGAGAGAAACCCTAGCCATTAGATGTTTTGGGAGATAATGAGGCTATCAAGTTCATTTGGAATATATATGAGGGTTAAAAGGGAAAATACCCTAAAGCCCCTTTTAAAAAGGACTTAAAAATACTGAACAGGGGCTGCGACGGTTGAAGCGACGGTCCGTCGCTAACCTGATAGTCTGTCGGGTCATCCATCGCACGCTGGTGAAAAAAAGAACATACTGCCTCGGTATGATAGTCGAAGTGACGTTCCATCACTGATGGTCCATCAGATCGTCTATCAAATATTGGCTAGGATGAGGCCACACTACCTGAGCGCGAAGGTCCTAGCGATGGTCCATCGCAGCCTTGACGGTCCATCATTTTGGCCATCGCACTTAGGCCAGAAAGGGAGTTTTGGCTTGCTTGCGAATGGCAGAGCGACGTTCCATCGTAGACTGGATGGTCCATCGGATAGTTCGTCGCACCCGGGTGGTTCTGACAACTCTCAGTAAAATGACCATAACTTCTCACCCCGATATCGGATTTGGATAAAATTGGTATCGTTGGAAAGCTAATTCAATTATCTACATGACAAAAAGTCAAATTAAAGAAAATTCTATATGGTTTAAACACCAATCACTTAGGAAGTCACTTCTCAATCTTTTAGGGCTGGAATTGCACTTTGCTTGACACGCTCTAAGTCTCAGACTATAAGGGAACTTTGCAGGGTCTTACAATATCTCCCCCTTGGAAATATTCATCCTCGAATATTGCTAGTTAGACTAGGAACACAGAAAAATAGAGTACACATAGCTGAAGCAAGTTGCTAAAATGGGTTCAAAATCTCTCTAAACTCTCGGATGCCTAAAAAATTGCAAGAACTCATGCAAGAACAGATACATATAGCTGAACTTTAGATTAGGAAGGCTGAATTTAGGAAGATTAATACCTTTAGATTGATCTAAACTCGTAGAAAAAAGGTGCGGGTGCTTGACTCGCATGTCTTCTTTTGCCTCCCAAGTAGTGCCCTCAACTAACTGGTTCCACCACAAAACTTTGACTAAGGGAAGCTCTTTGATCCTCAGTCTACGGATCTAAAAATCTAGGATCTCAATAGGAATCTCATCGAATAAAAGACTGTTCTAAATATCAGGACTCTCTGAAGGATCTACCACAATGGAATCACCAATATTCATCTTAAACATAGATACATGAAAAATAGGATGAACGACTGACAACTCTGTGGGCAACTCAACCTCATAGGCTACTTTACCAATATGGCTCAAGACTCTATACGGGCCAACATCACGGGGACTAAGCTTTCCCTTTTTGCCAAACCTCTTCACCCCTTTCATGGGTGAAATCTTAAAGTACACCAAGTCACCTACCTCAAACTCAAGATCTCTTCTCCTCACATCGGCATATGACTTTTGACGACTCTGAGCTGTCTTCAACCTTTCTCTAATCAATTTAACTTTCTCCGTAGCTTCAAACACTATATTAGGCCCAATCACGGCAGCTTCACCCACTTCAAACCAACCTATGTGTTATCTACATCTCCTACCATACAAGGCCTCAAATGGTGCCATCTCGATGCTAGCATGGTAACTATTATTATAGGCAAATTCTATCAATGGCAAATGATCATCCCAACTACCTTTGAAATCAAGAGCACACAACCTCAACATATCTTTTAGAGTCTGAATGGTCATCTTAGCCTGACTATCTATCTGCGGATGAAAACTAAAACTCAAAAGAACTTGCGTATCAAGACCCTGCTGAAATGCCCTCCAAAACTGAGAAGTAAATTGAGTACCCCTATCCAAAATGATAGACGAGGGAACTCCGTGCAGCCTGACTAACTCCCAGATATACAATCTAGCATAATCCTCAATGATATAAGATGTATGCATGGGCAAGAAGTCTGGGGACTTAGTCAGCCTATCTACAAGAACCCAAATAGAATTATGATGATGATGCAAAAGAGGTAACCTAGTTATGAAGTCCATATTCACCACCTCCCACTTCCAAGTAGGTATACCAAACTCTTGCATCACACCACTACGTCGTTGGTGCTCTATCTTAACCTGTTGACATGTTGTACACTTTGATACAAACTCAGCTATATAAATTTTCATACCGTTCCTCTAATAGATTTCCCGCAAGTCGCGGTACATCTTGGTAGTGTCGAGATAAGTAGAATACCACGCGCCATGCGCTTCATCCATAATCCTCTGCCTCATATCATCAACACACGGAACACATAATCTACCTTGTAATCTCAACACGCTATCTCCCCCTTGGGAGAAAAGCCTCTACCCTTTGGTCCTTAACTACCTCCTTTAGTCTAGCCAAACTAGGATCTCTATCTTGCTTCTCCTTCACTTCTGAAACTAAAGAGGATTCAGAACTACTTTGCACCAAAGTACTTCCCTCAGTTGAATCAAGAAAACTAACACCCAATCTAGCCAGACAATGTACATCACGAGCTAACTCTTTCTTACCTTCTTCTACATGAGCTACACTACCCATTGGCAATCAGTTAAGGGCATCTGCCACTACATTGGCCTTGCCTGGGTGATACAACACACTCATATCATAGTCTTTTAACAACTCTAACCACCTCCTCTACTTAAGATTCAACTCCTTTTAAGTAAGCATATACTGCAGGCTCTTATGATTAGTAAACACATCAACATGAACACCTTAAAGATAGTGTCTCCAGATTTTCAAAGAAAAGACCACAGCAGCTAACTTAAGATCATGGGTTGGGTAATTCTTTTCATGCGGCTTCAACTGTCTAGAAGCATCGGTTATAACCTTACCTCTTTGCACCAACACATAACCCAAACCAATTCTAGAGGCATCATAATACACCACAAAACCATCTGTACCATCAGGCAAAGTCAACACAGGGGCTAAAGTAAGATGAGTCTTCAACTCTTAAAAAACTCTTTTCACAAGAATCTGACCACTGGAACTTAACTTTTTTTTGGGTCAAACGGGTCATGGGAGACCCAATAGAAAAGAAATCTTCAACAAAATGGTGGTAGTAGCCTACTAGACCCAAGAAACTTCTAATGTCAGATGGGGATAGGCCAATTTATCATAGCTTCTGTCTTTTGGGGGTCAACTCTAATACCTTCGGCTGAAATAACATGACCCAAAAAGGCTACAGACCTTAGCCAAAATTCACACTTACTAAATTTAACGAACAATTGGTGATCTCTAAGAGTTTGCAAGATAATTTTAAGGTGATTCACATGGTCTCTCTCATTACGGGATTACACAAGGATGTTATCTATGAACACTATGACAAATATATCGAGATATTTCTTGAAAACTCGGTTCATGAGGTCCATCAAGGCGGCTGGGGCATTGGTTAGCCCTAAAGACATGACTAGAAACTCAAAGTGACCATAGAGGATTCAGAAGACTGTCTTTGGAATATCACATTCTCTCACTTTATGTTGATGATAGCCAGATCTAAGGTATATCTTGGAGAAATAACTTACACCTTACGAATGATCAAACAGGTCATCAATTCTGGAAAGAGGATACTTATTTTTGATTGTGACGTTGTTAAGCTGATGATAGCCAATGCACATACGCAAAGAATCATCTTTCTTTTGCATAAATAAGATAGGTGCGCCCCAAGGAGAAATACTTGGCCTAATGAAACCTTTGTCTAAAAGATCTTTGAGTTGCTCTTTCAATTCCTTAAGCTCAGCTGGTGTCATATGGTATGGCGAATAAAAATGGGACGAATGTCGAAAAGAAGGTCCATCCCAAATTCAATCTTTCTATTGGGAGGTACCCCTGGGAGATCTTTCGAAAAAAATCTAGAAACTGGTTAACAATATTGACTGACTGAATAGTTGGAGCCTCGGACCTTGTGTCTTTGACTCTAACTAGGTGATAGATGCAAACCTTGGATATTAGCTTTTTGGATTTGAGATAGGAGATAAAATAACTCTTGAGAGATACAGAACTCCCGAACCACTAAAAAACTAGCTCATCAGGGAACTGAAAGTTGACCACACGGGTACGACAGTCCGTAGATACATAACAAGAATGAAGCCAATCCATACCCAGAATAAAGTCAAAATCTACCTTGTCTAGCTCTATCAAACCTGCAAGTATGACTCTATGAAGAATAGTAATAGGAAAATCTCTCTACACTTGTTTAGAAACAACTGACTCCCCTACTAGTGTAGAAACTAGGAAGGGCTCAAAAATCTTTTCGGGACTCATTTTGAAATTAACAGCTACAAGTAGGGACACATAAGAGAGACTTGACCCGGGGTCCAACAACATAAAGACATCAAAGCAAAAGACACAAAGCATACCGGTAATAACATCGGGAGAGTCCTCCTTCTCCTGACGGGATGGTAAGGCATAAAATCTATTCTGGCGCTGACTGCCAGCAGTGCTAGATGAAGCGCCCTGAGCAGGGGCGAGACGGGAGACAGGAGCTGGAGCACTAGTAGGTTGTGCCTGAGGTTGGGTATCTCTGTTCGACTGTCTAGCACGAGGACAATCTCTAAGTCTGTGGCCCTGCTTGCCATAACCAAAACAGCCCCTCAAATCTATGAAACACTTATCGGGATGATCCTTGCCATACTTAGCTCAAAGAGGATAATGGGACTTGTTACCAACACTGTTCTGCGACCTAGACATAAAAGACCTTCCCCCTTGCTCCTGCCTTCCTCTAGGCATGGGAGCACTAGCTGATGAAGGCATTGGCATAGACGAATGTCTCTGAAACTGAGGGCGGTTCCCTCTATGAAACCTAGGTTGGCTAAACTTGTGCTGCTCAGATCTAGCCCTCTTGTTACCCCTCACTCTCTCTCTCTCTCTAATATTATCCACGTCTATATGGTGGGTATGCATCATCAACTTAGCAAGATCCATATCCCTATGCAATATCGCAGTCCTACACTCTTTCAGTACCAACCCAAAAACACCAGTTTCAAACTTGCTCATACTAGCCCAGGTGTCAGAAATCAAATTAGGAGCATTCTTGGCCAACTGGTTGAACTTCAAGCCATACCCCTTAACAGTCATGGAGCCCTGCCTCAAGTTCATAAACTCCTTAATCTTTGCCTTCCTCATCTCAAGTAGAAAGAACTAGTCCAAGAATATATCTTAGAACACTTGTCAAGTCATAGGAGCAATATATCATCTCTACTCTTCCTTCATGATACAGCCCAGTCATATGCTATGCCCAGCGACGGTCCGTCATAGCCTTAACGGCCCATCATTTTGGCCGTCGTACTTGGGCCAGAAAAAGGCGTTACTTCCTTGGTTGCGACCGACTGAGCGATGATCTATCGCAGACTTGACGGTCCGTCGGATCGTCTGTCGCACCCGGGGGGTTCTTACCACTCTCAGGAAAACGGTCATAACTTCTCACCCTGATGCCGGATTTGGACGAAATTGGTATTGTTGGAAAGCTAATTCAATTCTCTATATAAAAAATCTATATGTTTTAAATGACAATCACTTGGAAAGTAACTTCTCAATCTTTTAGGGATGGAATTACACTTTGCTTGACACACTCTAAGGCTCAGACTATGAGGGAACTTTGTGGGGTCTTACAGTTAGCGAGTGATCGCTAACATGAATCTCAGGATAAGGATAAAATAATCCCAATTATAAAACCCAATTAAACCATCCAATGCACACAACCATACATATATAAATATATAACCTTTCTTGTGATTGTAGCTTGGCCATCCTAAACCACCCATGGGTTACATGAGTTCAGCTCTCCCTACAGAAAGGGCCCCAATGTGTGTAATTGCACAACCAGGGAAGTATCCCAAAGGATGACTAGTACATCCCCCAATAGTATGACATCATGCATATGGTCCACTAAGACGAATCCTCATATCGGCAAATACGAGTTTCCAGTTTTGGTCCCCTAGGATTGCCATTATTATCGACTTTGCTACACACCCTGCCATTAATGCTCAATTAAAACTATTTCCGAATGATCAACCGATCCATTTACCATTTTATTAACCAAGGCCAATATTAGTGGTATCGTCACACCACCCCTTACTTACAAGAAATATCCAAAGCCAAACTATTTAGGTTAAGGGGACTTTTAAGTGCCCTTTCATATACCGTATTAAACCACTTGGGAGAGTTCCATGTTCCCCACAAGCATAACCATTTAGCCGTTAGACTTTTCAAACCATTTAAACCATGCATAATTCCTTTACCACATTTAAAATATGCAAGATTTCCACTAAAAGAAGTCTATTAAATAAACATATCTTTATAAGCATTTTATCAAACACATTGGGGGCATAATATAACCAAAGCCAATTCAAAAGATCATTAAAACATTACCATGCAATCCAATTGTCCAAAACCACCATTAATGCATATAAAAGTATAATTAAAACCACAGGAAACCATAACCAAGCATTTAATATCAAAACCCTCAAATAATAGTTGAAAACCATAATAATAAAATAGTAAAACCATGAAATCAATCATATAAACCATTCCTTTAGTTGAAATTACAATGAGGGAAGAGAATCTTGCCTTATGCCGAACAATTGATGGAACAAAATCATCAAGACAAGCCCCCAAAGCAATCTTCAAGATGAAACCCTAGCCTTCATGCCTCAAAAGCTCTTGGAGAATTATGGAGTGTTTTGGAATAGTTTCTAAGTGTTAATGAATAGAATAATAGGGTAAATAACCTCCTAAGTGCATTAGAAGTTGTGGATCCTAATTAGGGTAAGTAGGGAAATATCCAGAATACCCTTACTTAAATCTCTTAAAAACCCATCACAGGGATACAACTGGCCCATACGAGTTGTACTCTCCCAATACGATCGGTACCCACCACTCGTATCCAAGCCTTGACACTTGGATTAAATATTTTCCAGTATATGACTCATCTAACCAAGTCATAACCACAACATACGATCTATATCCATAACATTTATCCATGGTAGAATGAAATACCAGGAGGATCAAACACTGCCTACTATATGAGTCCCTGATACGAATCGAACCAAGCCCTACAACTCATAACCCTAAGTCATATCCAATCTAGTATCCAAAACCATCCCCTCAACTAACACTAGTCAGCATACAATAGGACCATATCACCTCTACCCCAACATACGGCTTGTACCCATGAGTCGTATTGGGTCTAGAGAACGGATATTCCAAGAAATTTTCTAAGGGTCAAAACCCAGGATGTTTCAGTCTCCACCACTAGGAACATTCGTCACTAAATGACGGAAAAGGTAGGGGCAACCACACACAAAGTCATATGCATTATCAAACATCCTTTTAACAAAATTTGAAAATAAAGAGGCAAAGATATTAATCTTTCATTTAATAAACTCAAAAAATAAAGATGTGTTGAAGACACAAACCTTCTGCACGAATCCCAAGAGCAGAAAATAGATATGAATATGTGGACTTCATATCCTCTTTCACTTCCCAAGTAGCATCTTCCACCTTATGGTTCTGCCAAAGAACTTTAATCGAAGCTACATCCTTGGTCCGCAATCGATGAACTTGCCTATTAATATCTCAACTGGGACTTCTTTATAAGAGAAGGAATCCAAAATACCCAATCGTTCCAAAGGAACAACTGAAGAAGGATCACCAATACACTGCCTCAACATAGAAACATAAAAGATCGGATGAACCAAACTTAAGATAGATGGAAACTCTAACTCATAGGTAACATTACTAACTCTCTGCAAAATCTCATAAGGACCAACATATTGAGGACTGAGTTTCCCCTTTTTGCCAAACACCACCACTCCCTTCATGGGAGACACCTTGGGGAACACCCTATCCCCAACCTCAAATTCCAAGTCTCTACACCTAATATCTGCATAGGATGACTTTTGGCAACTTTGGAAGCTTTAAACCTATTTTGAATCACCTTGACCATCTCCACTATTTTATAAACCAAATCCAAGCCAAACATGTCCGCCTCTCCAAGCTCAAAGCTACTAATAGGAGATCTATACCTTCTACCATACAACGCCTCAAAAGGAGCTATACCAATACTCTAATGATAGCTATTGTTGTAAGCAAACTCCACCAAAGGTAGATGCTCTACCTAATTGCCACCATAGTCAATCACACAGTCCTGAAGAATATCCTCCAATGTCTGAATAGTTCCCTTTGCTTGCCCATCCAACTGCGGATGAAAAATAGTACTCTGACTAACCTTAGTCCCCAACCCTTTATGGAAAGACCGCCCGAAGTGAATTGTAAACTGCATACCACGATAAGAAATAATTGAAATAGGAACCCCATGCAGCTTCACAATCTCCTGAAGATACAGCTTCACATAATTCTTCGTAAAAAAAGTAGTCTGCACTGGCAATAAGTGAGCAGACTTAGTCATCCTATCCACGATGACCCAATTCAAATCATAATGATTCTGAGATTAAGGAAGACCGGTAATGAAGCCCATATTGATCATTTCCCACTTCTATTCAGTAAAATCAATTTCTCAATATAACCCTTCTGGCCTCATGTGCTCAACCTTAACCTGTTGACACACCATACACTTGGCCACAAAATCAACCACGTCCCTCTTCATATAGATCTCCTTGAGATCATGATACATCTTAGTCAAGCTGGTATGAACAACATACCATAACTTATACGCCTCAGCCAAAACCCTTTGTCGTAAACCGTCGATATCAGGAACACACAACCTCCCTTAGTACCATAAAGTACCATCACCACTAATCTCAAACACCACTACCTTTTTCCCACCAACATCACTCTTGAATTTTATCAAGACAGGATCCAACACTTGCTTCTCCTTAATCTCCACACTAAGAAATGATCGAACAACTTCTTGCACCATCATACTACCATCCTTAGAGTCCAAAAGACAAACTCCAAGATTAGCCAAGTGGTGAATATCCCTCACTAATTATCTCCTTCCCTTCTCTACATGAGCCAAACTCTCCATAGATAACCTGCCAAGAGCATTAGTAACCATATTATCCTTACCTGGGTGGTAGTGAAGACTCATATCATAATCCTTGAGAAGCTTAAGCCATCTCCTTTACCTGAGATTATGCTCTTTCTGAGTGAACACGTACTAAAGACTCTTGTGATAAAAAAAGATATCTATGTGAACACCATACAAATAATGTCACCATATTTTCAAAGCAAACACAACCACCAATAACTCT
Source organism: Capsicum annuum (assembly GCF_002878395.1). Lineage (NCBI taxonomy): Eukaryota > Viridiplantae > Streptophyta > Magnoliopsida > Solanales > Solanaceae > Capsicum > Capsicum annuum. Next base: position 78,720,361 of record NC_061121.1, read on the forward strand.
AAATCATGAGTAGTATAATTCTTTTCATGTACCTTCAACTTTTTAGAAGCATAGGTAATCACCTTCCCACATTGCACAAAAACATAACCAAGCCCTACTCGAGATGCATCACAATAAACCATAAACCCATCATTGCCCTCCAATAAAGTCAGGATTGGAGCAGCTATCAAAGAAAAGCTTTCCATAAACCACCTATAATACTCAGCTAAACCTAAGTAGAACACCACTTTACTACAACAATCTTCTGTGGATCTACCATGATCCCTCTACTAGAAATTATATGACCCAAGAAAGTCACAACATTTAACCAAAACTCATACTTAGAGAACTTAGCATACAACTATTGTTACTTTAAGGTCCGTAACACCACTTGAAGGTGATTAGCATAATCCACCTTGCTCTTTGAATAAATCAAAATGTCATCAACAATGATGAAGATATCCAAATACTACCTGAAAACTTGTTCATCAAGTCCATAAATGCTGACGGAGCATTAGTTAACCCAAATGATATCACCAAAAACTCAAAATACCCATACCAAGTACAAAAAGCCGACTTAGGGATATCTACCTCCCTAATCTTAAGCTGATGGTACCCATACCAAAGATTTATCTTAGAGAAGAACTTGGCACCTTGCAACTGGTCAAACAAGTCAGCTATTCAAGGAAGAGGATACTTGTTCTTAACCGTCACCTTATTCAAGTGCCTGTAGCTAATGCACATTCAAAGGGAACCATCCTTCTTACGCACAAACAACATCGGTGCACCCCATGGAGAAACACTAGAATGAATAAACCCCTTTTCTAGAAGATCCTTAACTTAATCCTTGAGTTCCCTCAACTCAGCCGAAGCCATTCTGTTGAAGGAATAGAAATTAGACGAGTGTCCAGAGGCAAAACAATACCAAACTCTATTTTTCTATCTGGAGGAACACTAGGAAGATCATCTGGAAAGACTTTTAGAAACTCATTAACCACAGGGACCGAAGACAAAAAAGGACCTTCTAAGTTAGAATCATTAGCCCGGACCAAGTGATAAAGACAACCCTTGGAGATTAAACTCCGAGCTCTAAGATAAGAAAAAAACTTCCCTATAAGAGCTAAGGAACTACCTTCCCATTCTATAACTAATTCACCAAGAAACTTAAAGATAACCTTACGGGTCTAAAATTCAAAGATGCATAACATTGCAACCAATCCATACCCAAAATTACATTAAAATATACCATATCCAACTCAAACAGATCTACCAAGGTTGGCTTGCTACCAATAGATACCCCAATAGATTCTCTTAGCAATAACCGGGTCACCTATTGGGGTAGAAACATAAAAAGGATCTGAAATAACTTTTGGATCAAAACCAAAAGATACAGCCATATATGGACTCATATAAGAAAGAGTGGAATGGATCAAACAAATAATATATGTCATGATATAAAAGCTATAATGTACCAGTAACAACATTAGGTAATGCCTCGGATTCCTATCAGGATGCCAAAAAATTCAACCTGTTCCAACCAATACTAGAACCAAGAGTAGTAACAGAAGCAGATGCCACACTACCAGTTGCATGAGCAAAAAATGAAGCCACAAGAATCTTATTAGCCCCCATAACAACCTTATCAATAGGGAAATCCCTAAGATAATGTCCTACCTAGCCACAGTTGAAGAATTTATCCCATCGTTCCTCGCAATAACCCTAATGAGGACGACCATAGAATCAATAAGAAGGACACAAAGAAATTGACTGACCTCTACTCACCAAAGTTTGGACAACCTATGCTCGAGAATTATCACCACCTTGATGACACATGTCTCCCAACTTATAAGGAGCACTAGCAAAAAAAGAGCCAGAACTTCCCCACTTCTTTTTCTATCATTTGCCATCATCTCTACCACCCTGAGACTAAGCATCTCCCTGATTAAAAAACCTACTTCTCTTTCCCTGCCTATCCCCAAAATCTGCCTGCCTCCTCTTCTTATCCTCAACCTGCTGTATATGAATAGTCAATCTCGAGATGTCCATATCTTTATTCAGCAAGGTAATATTGTTCTCCAGAATTAAATCCCTATTTAACCCAGAAGCGAACTTCCTTATTCTCAACCTCAAATTAGCCACCAAGTCAGGACCATACCTTAATAGCAAATGGAACTATAAAGTATTTTCCTTTACTGACATCCTTCCCTACCTGAGGTTTACAAATTTCTCTATCTTAGCTTCCCTCAACTATTGAGGAAACAACCGATCCAAGAAGATATTAGAAAAGGCCTCCTACAACCCTTCCTCTTCTATATCACCTCTATACCTATCTAACTCCTTATAACACTAACATGTAACATTCTTGAGCTAATAAGCTATAAGTTTAACCCCCTCTACATTAGTAGCTTGTATCACCCAAAAGAACTTTTCCATTTCATCAAAGAAGCCCTGTGGATGCTCCTTTACCTTCACTCCAGTAAAAGTAGGAGGACCCATCTTCATAAATTGACCAACCCTTGTGGCCTCAATAAAAAAAGCACCAGCTGTACCCATCTTAGCCTGAGCAGCAACCAATTGGGCAATAAAATGAATAGACTAACAAAATTCTACGTTCATCATGTTTCCCTGAGGGACTTGATAAGAACTAACAAGAATAGGAGGAACTCCAGCTCTATCAGAAATAGGACCATGAGATCGAAGATGAACTCTAGACGTAGGACGTACCCCTTCAACATTATCCCCAGATAGGATAGAAGAATTTTCATGTGGTCTAGATCAAGGAGGCATGATCTGAAAGACTAGCAAAAAAGGATTAGAGAAGATTCCATGATTAAGAACTTAAGCTTGAAGATAGAATACTAAGAAAGTGAAACATTGTCAAATGTCTTGCAACATCTCTCTTATGAGTGTGGCATGCTTCACACCCCTAAAAGAGACTCTACTCGACAGGGCTTTGTGGACTCCTAAGTGACCATGAATCTAGGCTTTGATACCAACTTGACCTGACCCGACCCCATGCTTAGTCGTAATGGGCATCTTAAGTCCAACCAGGACTAGGGACCACCCCCTATTACCCAACCCAACCACTTATATCCAGCCTTAGATGGGCTGAATTTTGAGCATATAACAAGATAACATAAATTCTCTCGTAAAGACTCTGGGAAGAGTCATAATCATAATCGACCTAACCGAGTCCACCCATACAAAATCAACCATCCAAACATTCCAAGCCAAAAGAAAAGGCCATAACCAAAGAGAATACCAAAACATAATATGATAATCAATTCCAAAATATAAGATGATGGAACAACCAACAATATTATCCAAGGGTGTATGCCCCAATACAAATACCGATTCTAAGGGAAACACCTATACCGATTCCATCCAAACCAAACCCCATAATTACCACAAGGCCTTTATACAAAAGAGTAAACAAATATGGTTGGACATGGCCCCAACCAAGGCCAAAACCAATATCCAAAATAAATTTAAAAAATCTAACAATATCCATAACATGAAATAATGTCTTTTGAAAGGATGGAAGCTCACCACTTTAGTCCAAATACTATACCCAAATTAATCACTATGTAGGAAGGTTCAAATAACCAGTTCCTATGTAGCATGGGTATACAGTCGCCAGTAGATGGGTTAGCAAGTGACCACTAGCATGAATCTTAATATAAAGATAAAATAATTATAGTTATAAAACAAAGTAAAACCATCCAATGCACACAACCATACATACACACATATATATATACACACATATATATATAACCACGTCGGGGAAATGGATCTGAGTTTAGCATTGTAACACCTCAAAAATCTATCTCGAGATGTCATATGGTGCTTAGGACCATAAGTGATCCCAAACTAATCTTTCTAGTGGAATACTATTATGAAACTGATTAAATATGAATGAATGATAGAGTTTATTCTTTGGAAACATAGATAAATGCTAAAATCTGTAAAGCACAATACTGATACCACTTTTACATTCTAATAAATTTTGAAGAGAGGGACTGAAATTATAATACCAACTCTAACTGACATCTGTGAAGCCTTTACTATAATGACTATAAATAGTTGGGAAGCTAATCCAACTATCGCTAATCAATACATATGAATAATAAAAGACATAATATAAATAAATCCAACTTAAGTCCCCAAATAGGAGGACTCATCACCTTACTGGCAGGAATCTATAATTGTCTGAGTTTGAATAAGCCTACTAGATCTTATACCTACATCATGAGACAATGTAGCACATAGACATATATGTGGATCAGTATTTTGAGGATATACTGAGTATATGGAGGTGTATGCATTAAGTTAACAATATCATTACTCTTTATAAATCTATGCATGCTGATATGAATGACTCATACAACTTGAATAAATCTGAAATCTAAATCTCATAAATCATGAATAATGAAACATTTAGCATAAATCTCGTGAGTCATTATACTTAGTTCTAAAATTTGTATACTCCACTTATTCTCAAAGCTTGTAAGCGAAATGGAATCTTAAAATAATAGCTTTCAAAACATATACATTAATCTTAAGGAGAATAGGAGACTTCTTTTAAAACTTAGGGATTGTAGAATTTTGGGAGTTTCTTTGAACCGACATAAATCATGTGAGCTGACTTGGAGTACAATGTATTGCCCACGTTGGGGAGAGTTGTTCTACCCTTGCCATCAGAAAAGAACCTTAACTTTAGTGTTCACTATCTTAACCCACTTGGGGTAAATTATAATCCTATGGTCACTCATATTTATGGTAATGAGGCCTTGGAATCAATCCTAACTCGGTATTCAATACTACTCCCATACTTAGGCTCAGAAATTTTAGAAAAATCCGCCTTAATTAGTATAATAATGTATAGTGAAAACAAATTATGCTTCTATTTGCTTTAAATCATGAACTATACGAGTAATGTGGATTCCTTATCTTAGTTTTGGATCAAAAGATCAAATCTTGCTAAAAAATTATCTTTCTTGAATATCAAGATTGAAACTTATGGCTTACGACCCATACTTAGAAATCATGTCAAATAACCATAAACTTCATGCTCACAATAATAGTATTGAAATACTTTAACAATTCAAGTCAAGATAGTGAAATCAAAATCACAATGTCATGCTCAAAACTCCATTGAAAATCTCTAGTCAACATTGCAAATCATACTCATAATATTCAAATCATGAAAGAGAATTATTTAAATCAAGAAAACTATGCACTTTCATAGTTCAATCACTTTATAAATCCATAAACTCAAACAAGATATTATGAACATAAACCCCAACTTGCAAATCATGAAATCTTTAATAAAATTAAAGTTTTTGGGCACAAGAATGAAAGATTTATTCTTGGTCAAACTCCATATACTTTACATGACTTGATTCAATGGAATAAGTTGACTAGCCTTGAGAATGTTCTTGGAGGCTTTTCTTGAAAGTTCTTGAATGGTGATGTTTTTATTCTTGAGTTTTCTTAAAGAAGGGTTTAAACCTTGTTCTTGAGGGTTGATCTTACAAAAAACCCTAATTTTGATGCTATGGTTGAATATGAAGTTATGTGCTTTGATTTGATGTAATTAGGTGTTAAAAAGGGTGAAAAAGACCCAACAATCCCTTTAAAAACGACTTTAAATCGCTAAACGGAGTTGTGGGACGGTTTGGGCGACGACCCATCGCTCCAGGGAAGGACCGTCCCTCAAACCATCGCTTTATGGCTAGAAAATAGGCTTACTGCCTCAGTTGCGATGGTTTGGATGATGGTTCGTCACTGGAGTAGTGGTCCTCGGCCTTCTTGTCGCACTTTGGCAGTTCAGATAGTGAACTATAAAACGGCCATAACTTTTTACCCCAATAATGGATTTTGGCAAAATTTGTATCGTTGGAAAGATAATTCAATTATCTACCTGTTAGTGTGTCATGAATTTAGAAATTCATAGTATAACTAAAGATATGCTTGTTTGAAGTTGACTGTACCAATATCCTTCTCAAGAATTTAATTGGTAAGGGATGTTTTGATTCGCCTAATAGCTAGGACATATTTGAGGCCCTAATACACATCAACTTGATCATAAAACTACCAAATCACTAAAATTTATTTCTCATGAGTTTGAAGCATGGTTTTATTTTTGGTTGGAATTCTCAGGGTATTATGATATATTCCCCTTGGGAACATTAGTCCTCGAATGAGGTTGGCTAGCTAAGAAAACTGTGGATGCACAAGTGAAATAAATTGCTAAACTGATTCTACATCATTCTAATCCTTTGAGTATTTTTGGGAATGGATGAACTTATAATAACAATAGGTATATAGCTGAATCATTGATTAGAAAAGAACGAAATTAAGGAATACTATCATACTATCTTCTCTCATGAGCATTATCTGTATTAAAAGGGTCAATGGGCAATCTGAATACATATCTAATTCTACATCAACTGAACAACTCATAAGAATGAGGACATAACTCAGCTTGAGGGACTTATGACACATTAAAGAGCTCTTCTCAAACCCTTTGGGTGTATTTTGATACTTTATGCTAGCAAATCTGAGAGCATTATCAGGGGAGAAAATTAGAACTTGCCAATCATATTATCTCTAGAACATTACATAGATAGAGAAGTATAGAATAACATTATGGTTTCTAAGGAGGAGTCTCAAATCACATCTGACTTGGGCTTAGTGCATGATAAAGCACTTCATTCTTTGAAACTCAAAAGCACTGATGGGATACTCTCTAGCCTTTTTATAACCCCATAACTATCTGTTCAAAATTAAGCTTGACTGTTTCTGGTACCTTGAAAATGAGGCAGAGATGGCCTGAATAGAATAGGATGAGAAGCTATTTAAGTTTCTTATAGAACCTTTCTATAGAATGATCTGAGACTTAAAAGAATAGAGACATTTCCTAAATGCCCTGTAGCCTCTTGAAGAAAAGTACAGATGTCTCCGTATCATTCCTCAAGACTCTACTAGACACGGCTTCATAAATACCCTAGGATACTTGAACTCTGTGCTTTGATACCAAGTTTTTAACACTCCAAAAATCTATCTCGAGACATTACACGATGCTTAGGACCATAAGTGATCCCAAGCTAACCCTTCTAGTGGCATACTACTAAGCAACTGATTAAATATGAATGAGTGATGGAGTTTACTGTGTGGAAACATATAGAAATACTAAAATCTATAAAATACAATACTGATACCACTTTGACATTCTAATAAAGTTTGAAAAGAGGGACTAAAATTACAATACTGACTCTAACTGACATTTATGAAGCCTCTACTATACTGATTATAAATAGTTAGAAAGCTACTCCAACTATCGCTAATCAATACATATGAATAATAAAGCACACAACATAAATAAATCCAATTGAAGTCCCTGAAGTATAAGGACTCATCACCTTGCTGGCTGGAATCTACAACTGTCTGAGTTTGAATGTGCCTACTAGATCTTGTACCTATATTATGAGACAATGTAGTACATATACATATATGTGGATCAGTACTTTGACGATGAATTCAGTATATGGGGGTCTATGAATTTAGTCAACAATATCATTACTCTTCATAAAACCATGCATGCTAATATAAATGACTCACATAGCTTGAATAAATCTAAAATCTAAATCTCATAAATCATGAATAATGAAACATGTATCATAAATCTCATGAGTCATTATACTTAGTTCTAAAATCTATATTCTCCTCTTATTCTCAATTCTTGTAAGCAAAAAAGAATCTTAATACAGTAGCTTTCAAAACATATACATTCATCTTAAGAAGAATAGGGGACTTCTTTTGAAACTTAGGAATTGTAAAACTTTTGGAGTTTCTTCTAACTGACATAAATCATGTGAGTTGACATGGAGTCCAACGTCTTGCACAAGTTGGGGAGAGTTGCTCTACCCTTTCCATCGAAATAGAACCTTAACTTTAGTGATCACTATCTTAACCCACTTGTGGAAAATATAATCCTACGGTGGCTCATACTTCTTAGGAATGAGGCCTTGGAATCATACCCAACTCGGTCCTCAATACTACTCCCATACTTAGGCCCAGAACATTTAGGAAAATCCACCTTAATTAGTACAATAATGTATAGTGAAAACAAATTATGCTTCTCTTTGCTTTAAATCATGAACTATATGAGTAATATGGATTCATTAGCTTAGGATCAAAAGGTCAAATCTTGCTCAAAAATCATCTTTCTTGAATATCAAGACTGAAACTTATGGCTTACAATCCATACTTGGAAATCATGTCAAATAACCGTAAAATTCATGCTCACAATAATAGTATTGAAATACTTTAACAATTCAAGTCAAGATAATGAAATCAAAATCACAATGTCATGCTCAAAACCCGATAGGAAATCTCTAGTTAGCATCGCAAATCGTACTCATAATATTCAAATCATGAAAGAGAATTCTTTAAATCAAGAAAACTATGCACTTTCAAAGTTCAATCACTTTATAAATCCATGAACTCAAACACGATAATTTGGACATAAACCCCAACTTGCAAATCATGAAATCTTTAGTAAAATTCAAGTTTTTGAGCACAAGAACGAAAGATTTGTTCTTGTTCAAAGCTCACATACCTTATTTGGCTTGATTCAATGGAATTAGTTAACTTTTGAAGCCTTGAAAATGTTCTTGGAGGCTTTTCTTGAAGGTTCTTGAATGGTGATGTTTTGATTCTTGAGTTTTCTTGAAGAAGGGTTTGAACCTTGTTCTTGAGAGTTGATCTTGAAAGGAACTCTAATTTTGATGCTATGGATGAATATGAAGTTATGTGCTTTGATTTGATGTAATTAGGTGTTAAAAAGGATGGAAAAGACCTAAAAATCCCTCTAAAGCGGGTTTTAATCGCTAAATGGAGGTGCGGGATGATTTGGGAGATGATCCATCGCCCCAATGATGGACCGTCCATCAAACCGTCGCTTTATGGCCAGAAAATAGGCTTACTGCTTCAGTTGCAACGGTTTGGGCAATGGTTCATCGCTGGTGCGATGGTCCATCGGCCTTCCCATCGCACTTTGGTAGTCCGAATAGCTTACTATAAAATGACCATAACTTTTTACCCCGATAATAGATTTTGAAAAAATTGGTATCGTTGGAAAGATAATTCAATTATATATATGTTGGTTTGTCATGAACTCTGAAATTCATAGAATATCAAAAGATATGCTTGTTTGAAGTTGACTGAACTAATATCCTTTTAAAGAATTCAATCGGTAAGGGATATTTTGATTCGCCTAATAGCTAGGACATATTTGAGGCCTTAATACACATCAAACTTGATCATAAAACTATCAGATCACTAAAATTTATTTCTCATGAGTTTGAAGCATGTTTCTACTATCATTTGGAATTTTCGAGGTATTTCTGCATGCATTTAAAATATTTACCTGGGTTATGTAGCTTGGCCGTCTTAAACCACCCACAGGCTATATGAGTTCAACTCCACCTGATGACACTACCAGGGAAGTATTCCATGGGATGACTAGTACATCCCCCAATAGTGTGACATCATACTCACGATCCACTAAGACCAATCCTTATATCGGCAAATACGAGTTTCCAATTTTGGTTCTCCTGGGATGACTACTCTACTACACACGCCTCCAATAGTGCCAAATTAAAACCATTTCCAAATGACCAAAACATCCATTTACCATAATATTAAGCAAGGCCAATATTAGTGGTATCATCATACCACCCGTTTATTGCAAGTAATATCCACAATCAAACCATTTAGGTGAAGGGGACTTTCAAGTACCCTTCCATATACCATATTAAACCACTTGGGAGACTTTCATGTTCTCCACTAGCATAACCATTTAGACTTTAGCCTTTTCAAACCATTTAAACCAAGCATAATTCCTTTACCAAGTTTAAAACAAGCAAGAGTTCCATTAGAAGAAGTCAATACCATGAACATATCTTTATAAGCATTTTATCAAATACCTTGGGGGCATAATATAACCAAAACCAATACCAAAGACCATTATCATGCAATCCAATTGTCCAAAACCACCATTAATGCATTTAAAAGCATAATTAAAACTATAGAAAACCATAAACCAAGCATTTAATATCAAAAACCACAAATAATTATTGAAAACAATAATCATGAAATAGTAAAACCATAAAATCAATTATGTAAACGATACCTTTAGTTGAAATTGCAATAAGGGAAGAGAATCATGACTTATACTAAAGAATTTTTGGAATGATATCACAAAGACAAGCCCCCAAATCAATCTTCAAGGTGAAACCCTAGCCTTCTTGTCCTAAAAGCTCTTGAGATAATTATGAAGTGTTTTGAAATAGTTTCTAAGTGTTAATGAATAGAATAATAGGGTAAACAACCTCCTAAGTTATTAGAATTCGTGGGTCCTAATTAGGGTAAGGAGGAAATGTCCAGACTACCCCCACTTAAATCTCTTAAAAACCCATCACAAGAATACGACTAACCAATACGAGCCATACCCTCCTAAAACGATCGATACCCACCACTCGTATCTAAGCCTTGACCCTTGGATCAAATACTATCTAGTATACGACTCATCAAACCAAGTTGTAACCACAATATATGATACATATCCATATCCCATATCCCTGGAAGAATGAAATACCAGGAGGATCAAACACTGCCTACCATACAAATCCCTACTATGACTCGTACCAAGCCCTATGACTCATACCCCTAAGTCATACCCATTACAGTGACAAAAACCATCCCACTAACTAACATTGGTTAGCATACAATAGGACCATACAACCCTTACCCCAATATACGGCTTGTACCCATGAGTCATAATGGGTTCGGAGAATGGATATTCCAGGAAATTTTCTTAGGGTCAAAACCCAGGATGTTTTAGTTAGTACCCAAGAATGCATACTATAAATGAGGTGGGAGGGCCTTCAATTCTAATACTAGTGGTTATTCGATTGATGGTCTTGCAGGAGGTGTCGTTTTGTTCTTCAAGTCAAGATCCAGCTTTCTAGAGGCATACTTGTAAGAGCCTATGCCATGTCTACCAGGTGGAATGTATTTGTCTCTATAATCATAGTTTCAACCTTGATTCTCTTTCCCTCGAGATTGTAAACCCATAAACTAATGATTCACATACTTTATCTCCTTCTCTAACTCAGATTCATGCACCCTAGAATCTTCACCCTATAGGCCAACTCACTAATGTCTATCCTCAATAGTGAAATCTTTTGAGCTAAAACATCCTCAGCTACTCTTTATTCACCAGAAGCCTTAATGGTATAAATGTTAGAACCTCTCTCAACCTCTCAAGTTTGCTACCCTTTGTTAGTTAATGAGATCTAATACATAAAACTCAAAGCCATCTCCCATCACAATCTCATAAAGGATACTCCAGTTATAGTTTCTGCTATTTCTCTAGAACTGATAGTCAGGGCTCTATAGAAGACCTCCAACAAGCTTGTTCCTAAAATCCGGTGGTTGGGCACCATGATAGCTTCTTATTAAACCAGAACCATGCATCATACATAGATTCTGACTACAGCTGCCTGAAGTTATAAGTCTCATCCTTGAGCTGTAATACCTTGAATGGAGGAAAGAACCTGTTCAAGAATTGTCTGCGTAACTCACTCCATGTAGTAATAGACCCTCTTGAAAGTTTCCCTAGCTATAAATATGCCTCTTCAGTAAGTGATAAGGGAAATAACCCCAGTCTCAATTCCTCAAAATCTACCCTAGGTATGGTATATGAAATGATCCCAATAAAATTCGCCCGATGCATGTTTGCATCATTTGTAGGCAACCCTGTAAACATTCCCTTCAAGTATAAGAGCTAAATCATAGCACTAAAAATATTAAACTTGACATCAGGGGGAAAATAAGGAGGAATGATAGCTCCAGTATCTACCAACTCAACATATACCAGATCTTATTCATCATCTTTATACAACTGGACGTACTGATATGTTGGGCACTTGAGGTCGGCCTCCTCTGACTCTATTCTAGTTTACATCTAGTACTTCTCAACGGTATGATGCCTGTCTCTGATCAACTAACTCTGCCTCACGAGCTATGTGTTAAGCATCTTCTACTACCCTCTTTTTATTTTCAAATTTAGCTAGAAGCTCACTAGTCTGTTGATCAATAATGTCCTCAACTTCTTTAGGAGGAGAGGGAGTCAATTCATCTATTTTTTGCTTAGACATATTACTAGGTATTTGTAGGATCCTCTATGCATTCAGATTCAATGGAAGTAAGGGATTGCCTTTACTCTATTAGTTTGTATACCGAACAAAGATAAAAAAACTCAAAAACTACAACAACTTCAATTAACAAATCAACACTGTATTCCCTGGAAACAGTGTCAAAATTTGATGATGTCCAAGATACACCTCCTCTCAGAAGATAATATGGTCACTGTCAAATATGGTAATGTAACACCCTAAAATATAGTCCTCGGGATGACACACGGTGCTTCGAACTACAAATAGTCCTAAGCTAACCCTGGCGGCCTTTTCAAGATCTGTATCTCAAAATAGGGAAATAAAGATGAAAAATCATAATATATGTGGAAAACTATTTGAATCTTCTGAGTATATCCGAATCATACTACATCTCAAAAGTTCGATAAAAAATGCTGAAAATCTAAATACTAACTCAAAGGTCTAAATTTGAATCTAAGAGTCCAACAAGCCTTTACTATCTGAATCTAGAGAGTCGCTGGGACAGGCCCCAGCTGACTCTACTGTCTGAAATGAGTAAAGACATATCCGCTAGTAACTTGGAAATATGAATAACTAAGCCCTCGAACATAAGGACTCACCAACTGCAGGGATGTAGATAAGATGCTCGAAGATCAATCACGCTGCTGAGACTGAGCACCTAAACCTACATTATGAAACAGTGTAGCACATAAACACATATGTGGATCAGTACTTTGAGGATGTACTAGTATATGAGAGTGTAATGCATAAGTAAACATTATCATAGTTAGAAAGTAAATACATATTGATATATAAGATTCACATAATCTTGAATATCTAAAATATAAAAATGCAAAATCATGTATAACAAATCATACTTGTAAATCTAGTGAGCCATAACACAGTCTTACAAAAGCTTTTCTATTATTCTTTTCTTTTGAAACTTAGAAATCTTGGGAGCTTTGGAAATCTTGGAACATTGGGACATAGGGAATTTGGGACTCAGGGAGTTTCTTCTGATCGACATAAATCATGTGAGCTAACATTTAGTCCAACGTCTTACCCACATTGGGGAGAGTTGTTCTACCCTTAACATCGGAATAGAACCTTAACTTTAGTGATCACTATCTCAGCCCACTATGGGAGTTTATAAACTATAGTGGCTCATAGTTCTAGGGCATAAGACCTTGGAAATCATACCCAACTCGTTGTTAAATACTACTCCCATACTTATTGCTCAGAACTTTTAGGAAATCCACCTTAAAACAACACAAGAGTTTATATTGAAAATCAATTATGCTTTTCTTTGCTTTAAATCATAAATTGTATGAATCATTTGAATTCCTATCTTAGCTTGGATCAAAAGATCAACTTTCTTTATCAAAATCTGAAAACATATAATCATGGGATGCTTAAAACATAGTCATGCTTGAAATGTCAACATACAAACTAGGGCTTAGTGACCCATGCTTCAATTTCATGTCAAACCCCATAAAGTTCATGTTTGATAATATAAATATTCATAACTCAACTTAAAATCTGGAAAATATGATCATACACATTAATTTTTCGAATGTAGACATGTAATTCAATACCCAAATCACTTAAAATCTCAAAATCATGCAATTAGCAACATTAGGTATAAACCCTAACTTAAATTTCATGGGAAACCATACAAAACTCAGCAATTTGTAATTTAAATTAAGTTTTTCGGCACAAGGATGAAAGATTTATCCTTGTTCAAGACCCCACATACCTTAGTTGATGATCTTTGATGAAAGGCGTGAATATTGGATTCCTATTAATGCTTTGGAGATGAATTCTTAGTGTTCTTGTATTGGGAATCCTTAAATTTAAACTATATTTTAAAATTAATGGAGGATTCTGAGTTTCTTGGAGAGGAAGTATGATGAACTAGAGTTTTTCTTTGAGAAGAATGATGAATAGGGCTTAAAGTGCTTTGATATTTGAGTAATCTTATGTTTTTAGATTGATTGAGGGTTGGGGGATTTACCTAAATACCCCCTTTAAATTCTTTAACAGAACTGGATAACGTATATTTTCCTGATTTGGGTGGCCACCGCGATGCCCCACTATTGCGGTGGTTCACTGGAAAAGGGATGAACGGGAACTGGGATTCCTCCGTGATGTGTCACAATCGCGGAGCCCTTTAATTTATTATTTTGACCCCTAGCAGGACGCGCCAGTATGGAGAGGTCTCACTGAAAATTGCCAAACGTGAATTCGGCCCTCTCCATCATGCGATGCTATTGCGGAGGGCCACTGGAAAATGATAATTGTGATTCAACACTGCTCCGTAATGTGCTAAGGGTCCAAATGACGGTGTTTTGCGACTAGAAATTTATATAGCCGTAACTTCTTACCCGGTTATTGGATTTAGGTGAATCTTTTATCATTGGAAAGCAAATTCAATTTCCTATGTCATGGAAAATTCAAATCCAAGGAATTCCGCTTGAAATAAAAATCACTCATTCTAGAAGCTACTCCTTGTCATTTTTGGGACGAGTTTAAGCCAGGAAAAATCACAGGGTATTACAATATCTCCTCCGTGGGAACATTCATCCTCGAATGTAGCTGATTAAGCTGAAATTCTGGGGAATCTGAGAGCATAATATAGCATGCACAACTGATGTAAACTAAGCGACTGAATCTAAATCATTCTAAGCTTCTGAGTAATTCTGTGAGTGCATGAACTTACATGAGGACAGCTATATAGCTGAATGTATGATTAGAAAAGAACTGGATTAAAGAAGAGTAGTACTTTCAGCTAGATCTAAGTTTGAGGAGAAGAGGTGAGGGTATTTAGCTCACTATCTACTTCTACTTCCCAAGTAGCGCCCTCAACAGACTGCTTCTACCAAAGAATTTTAACTAAGGGAACTTCTTTGTTCGTCTACGGATTTGATGATCTAAAATCTCAACTGGAATCTCTTATAAGAAAGGCTGTTCTGAATATCTGAGCTTTCTAAAAGAATTACAATGGTGGAGTCACTGATGCACTTTTTAAGCATAGAGACGTGGAATACAAGATGAACGACTAACAATTCTATGGGCAACTCAAGTTGAAAGGGCCAACATACCGGGGACTGAGCTTCCCATTCTTTCCAAATCTCTTCACCCCTTTCATGGGTAAAATCTTCAAATACACTAAATCACCAACTTCAAACTCAAGATCTCTCCTTCTCACATCCGCATACGATTTCTAATGACTTTGGGCTATTTTCAATCTTTCTCTAATCAACTTGACTTTCTTCATAGCTTTAAACATTGTATCAGGTCCAAGAAAAATGACCTCACCCATTTCAAACCAATCTATGGGTGATCTATATCTCCTCCCATAAAGAGCCTTAAATAGAGCCATCTGAATGCTAGAATAATAGCTATTATTATAAGCAAACTCAATCAATGGCAAATGCTTATCCAAACTACCTTTGAAATCAAGAGCGCATGACCTCAACATATCTTATAGAGTTTGGATGGTCCTCTCTACTTGACCATCTGTTTGAGGGTGGAAAGTTGAACTAAGATGGACTTGGGTACCTAGACCCTTTTGAAAGGCTTTCAAAAACTGGGAAGTAAACTAAGTACCCCTATCTGAGATGATAGATAAGGGAACCCAATGCAATCTAACTAACTTTCGAATATACAACTTAGCATAATCCTCAGTTGTATAAGACGTGTGAACTGGTAAGAAATAAACTGACTTAGTCAATCTATCTATAATAACCCATATCAAATCATGATGATAACGTGAATGGGGTAAACCAGTCACGAAATCCATGTTGACCTCTTCCTACTTCCAAGTGGGGATACAAAACTCTTGCAACGTACCACCAGGTTTTTGGTTCTCTACCTTAACCTGTTGACAAGTTACAAACTTTGCTACAAACTATATTATATCTCTCTTCATACCACTCCACCAATAGATTTCTCATAAGTCACAGTACATTTTGGTAGCACCTGTATAAATAGAATAATGCGCACCATGCGCTACGGCCATAATTCTCTATCTCAACTCATCCACACAAGGAACACACAATTTATTTTGATATCTCAACACGCCATCTCCCCCTTGGGATAAAACCTCTACCCTTTGGTATTTAACTGTCTCTTTCAGTTTGACCAAACTAGAATCCATATCTTGCTTCTCCTTCACTTCCGAAACTAGGAAAGATTCGAAACTACTCTGAACCCAAACATTCCCTTTAGCTGAATCAACCAACCTAACACCTAATCTAGCCAAATGTTGAACTTCTCGAGCTAATTCTTTCTTATCATTCTCCACATGAGCAACACTACCTGTAGACAACCTACTAAGGGTGTCTTCCACTACATTAGCCTACCCGGATGATACAACACACTTATATCATAGTCCTTCAATAACTCTAACCACCTTCTCTAGCAGACATTCAACTCTCTCTGAGAAAATATATACTGTAAGCTTTTGTGGTATGTGAACACATCAACATGTACACTATACAGATAATGTCTCCAAATTTTCAAAGAAAATACCAAAAACAGCTAATTCGAGATTATGGGTTGGGTAGTTCTTTTCATGAGGCTGCAACTGTCTAGAGTCATAGGCTATGAACTTCCCTCTCTTCATAAACACACAACCCAAACCAACTCTAGAGGTATCGCGATAAACAACAAAGTCATCTATGACATCAGGTAATGCTAAAACTGGGGATGAAGTGAGTTGAGTCTTTAACTCCTGAAAACTCTTCTCGCAGGAATCTGACTACAGGAATTTAACTTTATTTTGGGTCAATCTATACATAGGAGATGCAATAGAAGAGAAAACTTCAACAAAACAGCAGTAATAACCAACTAGACCCAAGAAACTCCTAATCTTTGATGGAGAGATAAGTCTAGGCCAGTTCCTTATGGCTTCTGTCTTTTAGGGATCAACTCTAATGCCATCGGTGGAGACAAAATTCACACTTGCTAAATTTGGCAAATAATCGATGATCTCGAAGAGTTTGCAAGACAACTTTAAGATGATCTACATGGTCATCCTCACATGGGAGTACACAAGGATGTCATCTATGAATACTATGATAAACATGTCTAGATACGTTTCGAACACTCGATTCCTGAGGTCCATGAAAGCAGTTGGGGCATTGGTTAGCCCAAAATACATGACTAGAAACTCAAAATGACCATAACAGGTTCTAAAAACTATCTTTGAAATGTTACATTCCCTTACTTTAAGTTGATGATAGCCGGATCTAAGGTCTATATTTGAGAAATAACTTGCACTTTGCAATTGATCAAACAGGTCATCAATTCTAGGAAGAGGATATTTGTTCTTGACTGAAACTTTATTCAACTGACGATAGTCGATGAACATTCACAAAGAACCATCTTTCTTTCGCACGAATAGAATGAGAGCACCCCATAGAGAAACACTAGGCCTTATGAAGCCTTCATCTAGAAGATCTTTGAGTTTCTCCTTCAACTCATTTAACTTTGTGGGAGCCATACAATAAGGAGGTATAGAAATAGGTTGAGTATCTGGGAGAAGGTCAATACCAAATTTTATTTCCCTATTGGTAGGTATCCCTGGGATATCTTCTGGTAAAACATCCGAAAACCCATTGACCACTTAGACGGATTGGATTGTTGGAGTCTCAGACTTAGTGTCCTTAAATCGAACGAGATGATAACTGCATCCTTTGGATATCAACTTTATGGCTTTAAGATAGGATATGAAATGACTTTTGGGAGACATTGAATTTTGGACAACTCAAAGATTAGCTCTCCTGGAAACTAAAAATTCATCAGTCAAGTGAGACAATCTATAAATACATAACAAGAATGAAGCCAATCCATCCCCAGAATAAGGTCAAAATCAACCATGTCTAACTCTATCAGGTCTGTTAACATGACTTTATAAAGGACAGTGAGAGGATACTTTTTATAAATATATTTGGCAACAACAGACTCACCTAGTAGAGTAGACACCAAGAAGGGTTCAAGGATCTTTTCAGAACTTATCTCAAAATTTACAGCAATGAATGGGGTCACATAAAAGAAACTCAACCCAGGGTATAATAACACGAAGCATATCGTTCACAATATCTGGGGAATCTTTCTGTTCCTACAGGGATGGCAAAGCATAAAACCAATTTTGGCACTGACCGCCACCAGTACTTGATGATGCGCCCTGAGGAGGAGCTGGGCAACCTAGAGGAGCTGGTGCATATTAGCTTGAGTCTGAGGGCGAACATCTCTGTTTCCCCGTTTAGCATACAGGCACTCTCTAATTCCATGACCTATCTTGCCATAACTAAAACAACCCTAACTAAAACAACCCTTTTGCCTAGCCAAACACTCACCATAGTGAGTTTGACCATACTTAATACATGGAGGATAATTGGGCTTACTGCTCATATTATTCTAAGATCTAGACATGGAAGACTTACCCCACTATTCTTGCCTATTTTTGGGTAAAGGAGCACTGATGGAAGAAGGTCCAGGCATAAATGAACGATTCTAAAACTGTGAATGATTTTCTCCTCCTGACCTATTCTGACCATGATGAAGCTACCCTATTTTAGCCCTCTTATTTGCTCTCTCACTTTTCTTCCCCTTTTCAGCCTCAATCTGTTGAGAATGCATCATCAATCTAGGAAGATCCATGTCTTCGATGAGCATAGCAATCCTACACTCCTTAACTACCAGCCCAAACACACCGGTCACAAACTTACTCATGCTTGACCTAGGGTCAGCCATCTGATTAGGGGCATACTTAGACAACTGGTTGAAA
This sequence comes from Capsicum annuum, assembly GCF_002878395.1. Lineage (NCBI taxonomy): Eukaryota > Viridiplantae > Streptophyta > Magnoliopsida > Solanales > Solanaceae > Capsicum > Capsicum annuum. The sequence goes on from NC_061121.1 coordinate 78,739,360, forward strand.
TTGAGGCAATACTCCTTCACAGTTATTGAGCCTTGCCTAAGGTTCATAAACTCTTCTATCTTAGCTTCCTTCATCTCACGTGGGAAGAGCTTGTTTAAGAACGCATCCAGAAATATCTTCCAAGTCATAGGAGCTGTATTCTCTCCCTACTTTTCTTCCACATCACCAACCAATCATACGCAACATCCTTCAGCCTATAATATGACAATTTTACACTCTCTTCTTTAGAAACTTACATAATTTGGGTGATCTTTTTCACTTTATCTGGATACAAATGTGGGTCCTCACCTCCCTTTAACCTATAGAATTCTGGCAGATTCATCCTCATAAAATCTAAAATTCTGGCTGCGGCCATGTCCCCATCCTACTGAGGTGGGACTGCAGCTTGATGGTTTCCCTAAACATTAGCTGTTACAGCTTAGGCTAGCGCCTGAAAGGCAGCCTAAAAATTTTGCATATGACACATTCTTATTCAAAGGATTTTTGGGTTGAGGTGGCTGGTTATCATTTTTGCAGGCATTAGCTCGATAAGGAGGCATTTTATATCACATAAAAGTACGAGTTAGAAGCAAATAGAGACAATGAATGCATGATAGATCATAAAAGAAGAGATAATTTCCTAAAATGCTCCATAGCCTCTTGCTTATAGATGTGGCGCGCTTCACACCAATGATTAAGACTCTATGTAACGTGGCTTGTTTGACTCCCTAGGACTCTCTAAACCTTAAGCTCTGATACCAAGTTTGTAACACCCCCAAATCTAGTTCTCGGGATGCCACATGTTGCTCCAAACTACAAGTAGTCTTAAGCTAACCCTGACAGCCTTTTCTAGATCTAAATCTCAAAATAGGAAAATATAGATGAAAAATCATAATATAATCTATAATATATGCAGAAAACTATCTAAATGTTTTGAGTATATCTGAATCATACTAAATCTTTAAAGTCTGATAAAATAATGCTGAAAATCTGAATACTAACTCAAAGATCTAAATCTGAATCTAATAGTCCCAGGGGCCTCTACTATCTGAATCTAGAGAGTCACTGGGATAGGCCCCAGCTGACTCTACTATCTGAAATGAGTAAAGACATATCTTCTAGTAACTCAGAAATCTGAATAACTAAGCCCTCAAACTATGAGTACTCACCAACTGCAGGGATGTAGATAAGATGCTTGAAGATCAATCACGCTGCTTAGACTGAGCACCTGAACCTACGTTATCAGACAATGTAGCATATAGACATATATGTGGATTAGTAATTTGAGGATGTACTGAGTATATGGGGGTGTAATGCATAAGTAAACATCATCATAGTTAGAAAGTAAATGCATATGGATGTATATGACTCACATAGATTGAATATCTAAAATATCAAAATACAAAATCATGTATAACAAATCATACTTGTAAATCTAGTGAGCCATAACACTTAGTTCTATAATAGCTTTTCTATTATTCTTTTCTTTTGAAACTTAGAACTTTTAGGAGCTTTGAAAATCTTGGAACTTTAGAACATATAGACTTTGGGACTTAGAGAGTTTTTTCTAGTCAACATAAGCCATGTGAGCTGGCATGGAGTCCAACGTCTTGCCCATGTTGGGGAGAGCAGTTCTACCCTTGCCATCAAAATAGAATATTAACTTTAGTGATCACTATCTTAGCATACTATGGGCGTTTAGAACCTATGGTGGCTTGTAGTTCTGGGGCATGAGACCTTGGAATCATACCCAACTCGGTGCTAAATATTACTCCTATACTTATTGCTCAGAACTTTTAGGAAATTCACCTTAAAATAGCGCAAGGGTTTATAATGAAAACCAATTATGCTTTGCTTTTCTTTGAATCATAAATTGTATGAATCATGCAGATTCCTAGCTTAATTTGGATAAAAAAATCAACTTTCTTTATCAAAATCTAAAAACAGCTAATCATGGGATGCTTAAAATGTAGTCATGCTTGAAATGTCAACATACCAACTAGGGCTTAATGACCCATGCTTCAATTTCATGTCAAACACCATAAGGTTCATGTTTGATAATACAAAATTTCATAATTCAACTTAAAATCTAGAAAATATGATCATACACATTAATTTTTTGAAAGTAGACATGTAATTCAATACCCAAATTACTTAAAATCTCAAAATCATGCAATTAGCAACCTTGGGTATAAACCCTAAATTAATTTTCATGGAAAATCATACAAAACTCAGAAATTTGTAATTTAAAGTAAATTTTTGGGCACAAGGATGAAAGATTTATTCTTGTTCAAAACCCTACATATCTTAATTGATGATCTTTGACGAAAGGCTTGAATCTTGGATTCCTATTGATGCTTTGGATATGAATTCTTAGTATTCTTGTATTGGGAATTCTTAAATTTTGACTATCTTGGAAAATTAATAGAGGAATTATGAGTTTCTTGGAGAGGAAGTATGATGAACTTGGGTTTTGCTTTGAGGGGAATGATGAATATGTGATGAATAGGGCATAAAGTGCTTTGATATTTGAGTAATCTTATATTTTTGGACGGATTGGGGGTTGGGGGATTTACCAAAATACCCCTTTTAAATTCTTAAACGGAATTGGAAAACGTATATTTTCCCAATTTGGGTGGCCACGACGATGTGCCACTATGGCGGTGGCTCACTAGAAAAGGGACAAACGAAAACTGGGCTTCCTTCGCAATGCATCACGATCGCAAAGCCCTTTAATTTGTCATTTTGACCACTGGCGCGATGCGCCAGTATCGTGAGGTCTCACAAGAAATTACCAAATGGGAATTTGGCCCTATTCACAACGCGGTGCTATCGCTGAGGGCCACTGGAAAATGACAATTGGGATTCTACACTGCTCCGCGACACGCTAAGGGTCCAAAGGATGGTGTTTTGTGACTAGAACTTTAAATAGCCAGAACTTCTTACCCGGTTATTGAATTTAGGAGAATATTATATCGTTGGAAAGCTAATTCAATTTCCTACGTCATTGAAAGTACAAATCGAAGGATTTCCACACAAAATAAAACTCACTCATTCAAGAAGCTTCTCCTTGTCTTTTTCAGGATTAGTTTAAGCTATGCAAAATTCTGGGGTATTACAGGTAACCCAATAAAGGTTAGGGTTGAATCCCAATGGAATACGTGGACTCATGGATTTCAGATGTTGTATTCAACAGGCAAAAACTGAAAAAAAAAAATAGGGGGATTTGAATGGAAATATCGAATAAAGATCAAATATCAACTTTAGTTATGATTAGTATTGGTGAATACTAGGATTGTGTTCCCCCTGGCTTCTCAACTCTGTAGGCTTACCGGGCTTTATGTAATCAACTCGATACCTTGCATGCAGAACTGATAAGTTATGTACCATCTACAGTCTTTTGGATGAGCAGATAGATTTCACCCTACCTTTTGAGTCTTTGAATGTCGCATTACGAACCCTTATCTTGATCCCAGTTAACTATTACCTTGTGAGTCTCTAGTTTTTGGATAAAATTTAACAATCTTACATAGATAATACCTAGTAGTGTAGAATAACAGCTAAACTCCAAATTATTATTGTCATTATCTTTTCCTGGTCACTACTACTCTTTTGGAGTAAGTAGCAATAATCTAGGTGGGATCTTAACGTTGGCTACTGCTAATAAATCTATTATAGTGAAGATAATGCAATGCATTCCATGGGTATCAGTTCAATTCAACAGTCACACTTCCCCTACTTCATCAATCCGCTAGGATTTCTACAACCCTAGCTATGGTTTTTTAGCCGCTCATGCTTTTGAAGAAACCAATAACATTCATAATTGAAAGTATAAATGAATTCACAATGATATGAAGTTTAAAAACCCACAACCGTTACTGAATTAATCAACTGAAGTTAATACAAAAGAATCCCAAGATCAAAATCAAATCTTGGAATAAAAATATATTTGTGAGTATCAAAAGTGCATAGCTCCTTCTAAAAAGACATAAAGGGTATTTATAGCACGCGAAGAAACCCTAAAACTAAAGCCCGAATAAAATAGGAGAAAATAGGGTCGTTGGCCATATGTGGCCTGTACTTGTACCCTGACCCTGGGCATAAGTAGTACCTACGGTCAATAGGGTGAGCGTAGGTACAGGGTACAGGTATCGGATGAAAAAATCTTGCAAGTTAGATCTTGGGATTTTGGACTTTTGGCACTTTCTTTGCTTACTTGAGGTCCGTAGGTCCTACTTGTAGTCGTAGGTTGACTTTGTATGTGCCAGGAGTTATCTTTTCAGCTCTTATTCAATTCTCGAACATGCTTTGATCACGAAAAAGAAGGAAAGTGTATCGAACATCCATAATTCCATCCATAATGATGGAAGCTCACCATCTCAAGTTAACTCACGAACTAACCGCAAACACATGATCATTGTGCAGAAAAGTATTTCTTATGCACACGGTCACCATGAACAAACCTTACTTCAACAAATATGAGTTTTAAGTATCGGTCCCCCCGAGACCTCCACCTTCCATGACTTTGCTACACAACCCCCCTATAAGCCTATATTAAAATTATTTACATATTCCCAACTATTTACCAAGGGGACTTTTAACCAGTCATTTTCCATTGGTATCGTCATACCAAAATTAGAGCTTGTAAGTCTATCCTTTTATACCATATGAATTCATTAAACCAAATTTGACTCCAAAGTTTCTAATTAAACTGAAATTGTGGCCAACAAGGCCTTTCTAAAATCATTTGAAAACCAAACCAAACAAAACCAAACCAAAATAATTCATGTTCCATTTACCACTTAAATAATGTAAGGATTCCTAGAATAGTCAAAATATGTGACAAAATCATATTCATTTTAAATTTCACAAACAGGTTGAGGGCAGATGATTTCCAAACCATATACCAAGGAAAACTCATCAAATTAAGGAGTAAACATGACCTCTCTATTAAATCATCATTTCCATGCATCCCAAAATGTTTATAAACATTATTAAAGTATGAATATTACATAAAAAACATGAAGAATATTTAAACCAAACACATGCACAACCCTCAACCCATAGTTCAAAACCCATTATTAAAACCATAAATAATAATCAATTTCATGCCATTACCAAAATATAAGTTCAAGGAGAAGAGGTACATGCCTTAATTGTCATTAATTTCAAAGAAAACCACACCCTTAAAACCCTAGATGATCAACTTCTTGAATTGTAGCCTTAAGTTGAAAAGGGGATTTTCGACAGAGGATGTTTAAGAGTGACTAATGACCTTTGCCTATTGAAAAACTAATGAGAATTTTTCCTTGTTTGTTTTAGAAGTCGTGTATGAGTGAAAGTTCTTTACTACCATTCTTCCATTTTTAATTAAACAAAATAGCCGTAAAAATACAAAGGTTCAAATTACGAACCATATCACGGTGATTTCCTTCTATGTCGCAGGGCTATTCGGATGCTTACGACCTCTGTTACCCAAAACTACCCCGAACCCCATCTAAAAACTCTGAAACTCTTTTAGGTTACCTTTTTACAACTCCAAACATGATTTAAGTCAAAAATTGATATTTCAAGCACGGAAAGGCAAAAAATAAAATACCCAAAATTTGAGGGTGTTACACTTTGTCACCAAATAGAGAGGTAAAGTCAACACTCTAATGAATTACCAAAATCTCTCATGCTCTGTGGGCATAATCATGGCAGCATGCCTATTCAACTTATTGAACAACATTTAATACTCTTATATATATATATATATATATATATATATATATATATATGGAACCTTATTAGTGATATTTAAACTGATCACACAACCTCTTTCTTATATGATGGGGCACATACTTCCCCAAGAAAGCCTTCGTGAAATATGCTTAGGTTATTAGAGGTGACCCAATTAGCCTATAGTCAAGATAAAATATCCATCACTATTTAGATGGCCCCTCCATATAAAATATAGTGTAGCTATCTCATACTGCTCCACTAAATTAAATTTATGTAATCTCTCCCAATTGCTCACCAAAAACTCATGAGTATCCTCTCCTAGAGCACCAAAAAACCTCGAAGGATCTAATCTAATAAAATAACCAAGTATTTGTTTCTCTACAAAAGTTATTGCTTATCTAGTTACAGTATATTGAGTAATAACTGACACAAAAAACACCTCAAGATGAGGACTTATAATAGTAGGTTGTGATTTTTAACCCCGAACACCCTAAGTTGTTGATTGGGTAAAATTTTATGTCTCTTCTTTAATCTGAGAATTGTTAAGTATTCAACAACCCTCTGCCTATGGCATACCCTCTAGAGGGCTTGGAATTATAATCATAGTATCCTGGAGGACTAGCGAATCGATATATCAAATTGAACCTAGGTTAGTTTCTATTTTAGGTAGTTGATCCTTAAATGCTATCTCTGGATCAGGTAATAACTATCTAGCCTGGCCTTAATCTAGTGTTGTAACTTGTCTAGAGTCATCCTTTGGGCTGACTTTTACCAAAAATCATAGATGGGTACATAGTTGTAGGTGATGAAGCCTCATAATCACCTATTACCAACTTTTTCCTTTCCATCTACAAAAGAGTTAAATAATTGATATTTACAAGGTGATAGGAGTAAGAACGCATGCTTAAAAACTAAAAAGGTAGAGTTTTTCTAAGAATTATCTATAGACTGCCAAAGATATGATACATACGACATAGTACTAATCCATAGGACTCTACTATGCACTTTCTCTTATACTAGTAAGATTGGTGAACCTATATCTCTAATACCATGCAGTCATGACCCAAAATTGGACCATGGTGACACCTACAACTCTCTGACCATTCAGGTCATTTTTCATATTGTCCACTTATTTTTGTTGTTAGAGATTTTCCATAACTATCTTAAAATATTTATGACTTATTGGAACTGATAGTTTGGTTATCAGGCAGTTTGTTTAGTTTTAGGACCAATTCTCTATTAAGCAGTCTTCGCTAGTTCTGAATGGCTACCGAGTAAAAACTTCTGTTAAACAACCCTAGATACAAATCTAAAATATCTATTTTAGGATATAAAGACCCTTGGTTTATGTCCAAGACAACCAAATTCATTTTGAATAATTGGTCGGAAAGTGAGAAAAATGATAGACATGGGTGTAAGGCCTACAATTAATCTAAATGGTCTTAAATAGAAAATCCAACTTCACCCATACATATGGAATGCCAAATTTAGTAGGGTTACATAGTTAGTGTTTGAAAAAAGACTTCAAATAAGTCTGGAAGGTCAAAAATAAGTTTTGACCTCACAGACCCTATTTAACCGCGACCAAGGTACTATAAATAGCCCTCGTGGTCGCGAAATTGACCATTTTCACTCTCCTTTGAAACCTAGAAGCCCTAGAATAATAGATTCATTTCAAATTGATTCTTAGGGGAGAGTTAGAAGCTTTATTAACATATATTTTTTGAGATTTATGATGAATTAAAGGTACAAATCCTTCATTTTTGAAGCTTTGATTTCTTGAATTTTGACCAAAGCCCCAAATTGTTTGAGGGCTTGATTTTAGAAAAAATATGTTTGTTTTTCACCTAATTCTTAATGGTTATGGTTCACTAATTGTGTATTAACACCGGGTTGGTCTCAGAAATGTGTTTTTCATATATGGGAAATGCTTGGAGTTTTAGTGTTGTTTTTGGATCCGAAGAACAATCGTGAAATATGGATATTGAAATTCTCGTAATGATGAGTAGATTATGTTTTTGATAGCTTGGCACCTTAAAGAAGCTTCTCGTATAGGAAAAGCAAAGGTTTAGCGGTTCATGAACTTTCTTTGGATTTGAGTTAGATTGAGTTATGTTTTGACATAATTGTAATTCTTGTTAGATGGAATGGGTTTTATGTATTAGATTGACAAAATAAAAGACTTGGGTTAGTTGGACCAATTAAGCTATATGAATTTTAGAAGTTAGAAAGCTTGACTTGTTTTCCATTATATCAGGTGGAATAGACTTCATTACTCATGTTTAGCAAGAGAATGCCTTAGAATACTCAACCTTAGATATAATGCTCTATTTGCTCATACTTAGAGTAAATTGCCCATAGTGGCTTATACAAGGAAAGTTTTCCTTTGTTCCATTAGACTTAGTAAAGGTGCTTGAGTAGAATATCTAACTTAGGACTTATAGTGGTTTGCTATACATCTAAGAGTTGATTTGATACCTTAGCCTAGTCCGAGGTAGAAATTGACTTAGAATAAATTTTGAGAATTTAGATGTGGGATTGTTGATCCACCTTAAGACAAGACTTATGATTAGTTTTTTTGAACCCTTACTTATAGTAATTGACTAAAGAGTGCCCTTTTGAGACAATATTGATGATTCATGGTATTTGTTGGTTATGTTGAATAACATTGAGAATGATGCCCAAGTAATTATGACTTTGTATGTATTTTTGGCTAAAACTTATGTCAAGCTAATAATTATGTTATTATGATTATCTGTTGGTTAGGTTAATGAATATGCTATTAAATGATCTCTTGTCTATAATATGGCCTGAGTCATAAATGATATTATTGACCACGCTATGAATAAATTATGGGTCATGCAATGCTTTATACATTGTTCATACTAATAATGAAAAAACATCAGGCTAATAGTAGTCCAATGAATATTCTACTAATGGGACATTATTGTTCATGATATTGCTTATGGTTATGCCCAAGGTCTAAATGACTAAATTATGGATTTTGTAATGATGAGTCCTTGACTATACTCTTGATTAAGCCATCCATTTAGGCTAGTGTTCGAGCCGTTAACTATTCTATTGCCCAAGTTATTATTATGCTTTATAATTATGCTAATAAATCATAATAGAAATTTTCCTAATTGACTGTGTTGGAAATGATGATGTTAATGGTGATAGAAGGCATGCTTATTGACTATGCATAAAGATACTCTATAGATTATATTGGACTCATGTTATGCTTTGTCTAGTAACCCAACTAGTGATTACGTTAGAAAGCCTTCTTGTTGCTAATATTATGAGTCATGATACTACAGGTCTAAAAGGTATATTTATGGACTACATGAGAAGCTATGCTATAAACCATGTTGAACCCCTTAATGCTTTATAATATTCATGATATATATATACATTCACATATTTATGGATAAATTATCCTTGACGACAAATGATTAGATAAAAAGGTATGCTACACTTTACTTCTCTTTTACTTTAGCACTCGTGGGGCTTGCACTTTACTTTGGCCCTTATGGGGTTTTTCCTTTACTTACTTGTCATTTTATTTAGCCCTTGTGGGGCTTGCACTTTACTTTATCCTGTGTGGGGCTTGTCATTTACTTTAGCCCTTGTGGGGCTTGTTCTTTATTTTTGATATTGATTGCCTATTATGATGATATTGTGAATATATGATGATACTTGATATGAGTTTGGAGGATATGTTGATGATATTGATACATAATTTGAGTCTAGAGGATATGTTGATGATATTGATACCTGGTTTGAGTTCGTAGGATATTATGATAATATATTGATACCTAGCAAGGGCGGAGGATATTATGATGATATATTGATACTCGATAAGGACGAAGGATATTATGATAATATATTTATATCAATTTTGAGTTCGGAGGATATTATGATGACATGACAATGCCCAGCAAGGTTGAAGGATATAATTATTGATGTGTCTATATGTAAACCTACCAGTTGAATTCGATTAGCCCTATGTATGGCAATTATATGTTTATTTATGTTCTTGTGTAGTTGGCTATAATACTGATATTAGAGGTGTTGGTTAAGTATTCTAATAGATTGAGCTCTAAAGTGGTATAGTTGTTGATTTAAGGATGAAAGATGCTTAGTGTTTGATATTACCTAAGAGGCTAATAGTGACTAGTGTATTTGTGAACGTTAGAGGTAGTGAGAACTATTGGCTAGCTATTAATAGGGATGATTATTTCATTATGGTGGTTAATGATAATGGGTTTAGCAATGGTGATGATTAGTTGCTATTGATGACTAAGTTTATGATGTTGATTGATTGTTTAATGAAGATTTATGGATTAATGATGCTAGTTAATAAGAGATGTTAGTTGAGAAATGAATAAGTGTACCCATGGTGATTAATGGTCTTTTGTAAAATGGTGACTAGTGGGATTATATTGGCTAGAAATGAATATTGGTTAATTGAAGAATATGGTTTTGTGGTGAATCTTGACTAGATGCTACTTTTGCCTAGTGAGTTAAATACTGGTTAGTCATTGATCCATGAAAAGTAGCAAAGTGATGAATAGTGGTTGGATAATAATTAGAGGTTATATGATGACTAGTAAGTAATTGGTTTTGTAATAAGCGTTGGCTAGATAATAATGAGTGAATAGGGTGTAATGATGAGATAGGTTCCTATATGGTGGTGTGGTTACAGTTATGAGTATATTGGTATATGTTATTCAATTATAATTCTTAGTGATGATTATGAATATTGGCAAATGGCCGTTTAATGGAAATTGTGGAAAACTTTGGATGATGAGAAAGTTGGCTATATATATTTATATATATGTATATATATATATATATACATATACATACATATATATTGGTGATTCGATTCTTTACTTCATGCTCTCTTGGATGTACTCTCAGGTGGTATGGGACGCCGTGATGGGTTCTTTACTTTATACACTAGTTGGTGTATGGTCGCCAACTTTTTACTTGTGGTTGCTTGTGGTTTCTTGTGATTGCACTTGTGTTGATTTATGATTTTGAATCATTTATTCCTTATTCTATATGATATTGGAATGCATTGATACCTTATATTACATTGTAATTTCTGATATTCCATGCTTGTTATATGCGGCGATATTGGCATGTGTTGATGCCTAATGTTATACTGTTATTCTGAATTTTTTACTTATTATATACAGTGATAATGGAGATGATCAAGGTTCGATTCTGTACCTTGATTAGTTATGATTATCTTGAACTTTATCATTCTGATATCATGATTTAGCTCAGTCAACCGATGATGCCGACTAAGTACCCATTGTTTTGGTACTCATACTACACTTCTGTACCTTTTCAGTGCAGATTTGAGTATTAGTTGTCGTCGTTGATCGTGGTTCGTGTAGTGATTGATTCTTGGAAATAGGGTGATGTCATGAGCCAAACCAGGGCATGGCTGTGATAGGTATCTCAAGTCCCACGTGGACCAAAGATCACCCCCTGTACCTAACCAAACCAAACACGCCACACCCTAAAGTAGGCTAAATTTTGAACATATAAGAAGATAAGAGAATATTAATTTAAAGACATTAAAATAAGTCTACAACCAAAACCAACCAATACCGGTATCAATGACTATACCAATACTAGCACTGATACTAATACCGATACTGCCCATGCCAACAGTAGTCTGACAAAGCCTCTAATCAAAACCAAAGAGTATCCAGTTAAGACATACCCCCTACCATAGCCAAAAACTAAATCCAAAGGAATAGTCAAGATGTAAAGGAAACTATAAACATGAAATGGGGTCTTCTGAAGTATGGAAGCTCACCACTTCAATATGAATCGCTAGTTGATCCCGAATAACAGTCTTTGAGTAGAAGGAGTAGAAGTATGACCACTTTCTACATCGCGTGGGGATACAACATTCGAAAATGGTTAGCGGGGTGAATGCTAGCATGTAATTCAGGGATAAGGATAACACAGTGTTAGGATCAATAGTTTAAAATTATTCAAAAGCCATCTCACATAATCAAATGCATAAACATAAACACACACACACACACATATATATCACATGCTGGGATAGGGAATGAGGCTTAACATGCATTTAAAAGTGATAGCCTGGATTTTGTAGTTCAACCGTCATATAATAGTACCCAGGGGCTATATGGACCCCAGCTCTCATCCCCCGTTCAGGCTCCAGTGTGTGTAGCAGCACGAACTGGAGAATAATCTCATATATATGCACATGGGTGACTCGAACCCTCTAACATATACAAGGGTGACTTAAATACCCGACCATATAATGATTTATGGGGGACTAGAACCTCCCTAATAATGAAATAATAATAAGGGGGATCGAACCTCCCTGGTCACTTTGACCCCTGCGTTGGTAAATGCAGTTTCTAGTATCGGTTGCTCGAACCTCCACTTTCACGACTCAGCTACACAACCCTTATTAAAGCCCAATTGAAATAATTGTCACAGATCCCATTCATTTAAACACATTCCACCTAAAGGCATATAATGTTGGTATCGCCATACCAATTACATTTGTAAGGTAACACATCATGCCAAAACAGTTTTGATTAACTTGAGGAGAACAACTCCCTTTGTTCAGTAATACACATTGGGAAACACCGACTCCCTTTGTTCATTAAATCATACCTTTGTATTTAAAATACTTCTTTATATAATGTAGTAGTGCAAGACTATTCAATTTTTCAAATTCCCATAGTTCTCATAACTAAAACCAATTTTACATTACGGGGTTGGGGTTATAACCACTTCAAAGCCACAAGTTCGGGAAATACACAATTTCTTGGTTCATTCACCATACCTATGCGCCCACAAGTTGAAAACCATAATAAAAGCATGAAAATCATATACATAAACCATGATAAACATTATTCATTTCATAACATTCAAAACTCCCAACCTTTGTTTTCAAAACCAAACAATAATCTTACGATCAATACTTTAAATCACATGCCTTTGCAAATTTAACAATGAGAGAAGAGTAACATGCCTAAATCACAAAGATTTAAGGAGAGAAATCAACCCTTGATCCCTTAGATGACCAAATTGGTGAAACCCTAGCTTGACTTGTTTGAGAGGATTTAGAGAGAGTGTTTAATCCGTTAAAATATTGAATGAATGCCCCAAATGTGTTATATGGGTATAGGGTCTAAAGGGTTTCAAGTGGGAAATGTCTAAAGTTCCCTTAACTTAAAAGATGGAAAAACATCATGTTTGGTTATGAGTCAACGCCTTGACTCATACCCACACTTTATGACTCGTGACCACGAGTCATACTAGGACATTCTCCAGGACCCCAACACTGTTATCCTTATGACTCATCTCACCTACTCGTAACATGACCCTACGACTCATAGGGACCTTCTCATGAGAAACACAGAACCCAAATGTATTGAACACTGGACATCCTACGATTTGAACCTACCACTAGTAACATATCCCCACGGCTCATAGTGAGCTACTCATAATCAGAGCAGAATCAAGCCTCAAACTTACCAGTTTTGGTACAACCCCTCCCAATGAGTCGTAAAGTCACCCTACAAATCTTAGGGTCAAGTCGTAACCAAGGCAGTGAGCCCAAAGCTCAAGAAATTTTCAAGGGCCAAAATTTGAGGTGTTTCATTCTCCCTCACTTGGATTATTTGTTCTCAAATGATGGGACAAGACAATTTCTAGCACGATTTGATTCTATCTTCCCCTATTCTTACCTTTAACAATCTCAAAAAATAATGATGCCAAGGAAACTAATCTTTCCTTTAACAAAGTCAGAAAACAAAGATGTTAAGAATAACACATACCTTACACAGGATTATTCAGAATGGAAAACAAGAATGGATACTTGGACTTCATGTCCTCTTTAATTGCCCAAGTAGCCTCTTTAACCTTGTGGTTCCTCCATAGAACCTTTACCAAAGCTACGTCCGTCATCCACAACCAATGAACTTGCCTATCCAAAATTTTAACTATGACTTCCTCATATGATAAGGAATCCAAAATACCAATATCCTTGATAGGAACGATTAACGTTGGATCTCCCACACACTTCCTCAACATTAACACATGGAACACCGAATGAATGGAGCTCAAACTAGAATGCAACTCCAACTCATATGTGACGCTACTAACCCTCTTCAAAATCAAGTATTGTCTACCATACCAGGGTTGAGCTTCCCCCTTTTCCCAAACCGCATCACTCCATTCATGGGAGATACCTTCAATAACACCCATTTGCCAACCTCAAACTCTAACTCCCTATGCCTTACATCTGTATAGGATTTTTGGGGACTTTGGGCTGCTTTAGGTCTTTCTTGAATCACCTTCACCTTCTCAATCACTTGGTGAACCAAATTTGGGCCAAAGAACTCCACCTCACAAACCTTGAACTACCCAATAGGAGACCTAGACCTCCTACCATACAATGCTTTAAACGAAGCTATCCCAACACTAGAGTGGTAGATAATATTATACGCAAAATCAACAAGAGGCAAATGTTCAGCCCAACTATCACCATAGTCAATCATGCAAGCTCAGAGCATATTTTCCAATGTCTGAATAGTCCTTTTCGCTTGCCCATCCGATTATAGATGGAAAGCAATAATGCTTAAAATGTAATGAGAACTGAGTACCACAATCTGACATAATAGAAACAAGCATCCCATGCAACTTTATGATCTTTTAGAGGAACAACTTTATACAATCCTCCACTGAATAATTAGTCCTTGCTGGTAAGAAGTGAGCAGACTTAGTCGTCTTATCCGCTATGACCTAAATTGAATCAAACTAATTCGAACCGAGGAAGACCGATAACAAAATCCAGATTAATCACTTAATATTTCCACACAGGCAACTCAATCTCTTGAGTCAACCCATAGGGCCTCAAATGCTCGACCTTTACTTGTTGACACACCAGGCATTTAGCCACAAAATTGGCCACATCTCGCTTCATATTGTTCCACCAATAAATCTCCTTAAGATTATGATATATCTTTATTGAACTGGGATGAATAAAATAACACGCTCATGAACCTCAGCCAAAATTTTCTCTCTTAACCCATCTACATCTGGAGCACATAATATGCCTTGGTACCTCAATGTACTATTTCCACTGATCTCAAAAGCTACAACTTTTTGCTGACCCATATCTCCTTTAATCTTTATTAAGACCTAATCCAGTAACTATTTTTTCTTTATTTCAGTAATAAGAGATGACTTCACCACGTCTTGCATAAACACACTACCATTCTCAGAGTCCAAGAGATGAACTCCAAGGTTAACAAAATGGTGAAAATCTTTCACCAGTTCTCACTTATCCTTATCCACATAAGCTAGACCCTATGGATTACACTACTAAGCGCATCAACAATCACATTATCTTTACCTGGGTTATAGTGGAGACTCATGTCATAGTCTTTCAACAAATTATCTACCTCCTCTATCTGAGATTTAACTCTTTCTGGGTGAACATATATTGCAGACTCTTATGATCAAAAAAGATATCTACATGGACCCCATACAAATAGTGACAACAAATCTTTAATGCAAACACCACAACTTACCAATATAAGTCATGGGTCGGGTAATTCTTCTCATGAACTTTTAATTTCCTAGAAGCATAGGCCACCACCCTACCATGTTGCATCAACACAAAACCTAGTCCCACACAGGATGCATCATAATAAACAACAAAACCATCAATGCCTTCAGGCAGAGTCAAAACCAGAACTGAAGTCAACTTATCTTTTAGCTTCTCAAAACTACCCTCACAAGCATCATACCATAGAAACTTCACCTTTTTCTGAGTCAACTTAGTCAATAGGGCAACTATAGTTGAGAAACTCTTCACAAATCTCCTATAGTAACCAGTTAAACCCTAAAAGCTTTGAATATTGATTGGAGTTGTGGTTCTAGGGCACTTCATAACCACTATAACTTTCTATAGATCCACCATGATCCTTTCACTATAAATGACATGACCCACAAAAGTAACAAATTTCAACCAAAATTTGCACTTTAAAAACTTAGCATACAAATTCTTTTCTTTCAAGGTTTATAATACTATACGGAGGTGATCGGCATGATCCGCCTCATCTTGGAATACACTAGAATATCATCTATAAATATGATGATGAACAAATTTAGAAACTGATAAAAGACCTTATTCATCAAGTTCGTGAATGCTACTGAGGCATTAGTCAAACAAAAAGACATGACTAAGAACTCATAATGATCATACTAGGTCTGGAAGGCAGTCTTAGGGATATCCATTTCCCAAATCTTTAGATGATGATAATCGAACCTAAGATCAATCTTAGAGAAATATCTAGCACCACGACCTTATTCAACTGGCGGTAATCAATACACATTTGAAAGGAACCATCCTTCTTACGCACGAACAAAATAGAAGCACCCTACAAAGACATACTAGGATGGATAAATCCTAATGAGGTCTTTCAACTGCTCTTTAAGTTCTTTCAACTCAACCGAAGCCATCCTATAAAGAGGGCTAGAGATAGGATGAGTGTCTGGAACAAGGTTAATCCAAAATCAATCTCCCTATTAGGAGGAACACTAGAAAGATCATCAGGAAATACCTTGGAAAATTTATTAACCATGGGAACAAATGTTAATGAAGGACCCTCCAGTTGGAATCTTAAACTCAGACCAAATGATAGAGACATCCCTTGGAAATTAACTTCCAATCTCTAAGATATGAA
The DNA here is from genome assembly GCF_002878395.1 of Capsicum annuum. Classification (NCBI taxonomy): domain Eukaryota; kingdom Viridiplantae; phylum Streptophyta; class Magnoliopsida; order Solanales; family Solanaceae; genus Capsicum; species Capsicum annuum. The sequence goes on from NC_061121.1 coordinate 78,755,823, forward strand.
AAAAAATCTTCCTTTAGGCACTAGAGAACCCCCTTCCCACTCAATAACCTGCTCATTAAGAAATTTAAACATGAACTTATGGGTCCAACAATCTAAGGAAGCATAGCATGAGTCTAACCAATCCATCCCTAATATGATATAAAAATCAACCATGTCTAATTCTATCAGATCTACAAAAGTTTCTTTACCACCAACAGATACGACACAACCCTTATAGACTTTTCTAGCAACCACCAAGATACCATTAGGGTAGAAATAGAAAAAGGATCAGGGATATACTCGAGACTGAAACCAAAATGTACAACCACAAATAGAGTTACATAAGAAAGTGTAGACCCCTGATCAAGCAAGCAATACACATATTGAGAAAAAAGTCATCACATACTAGTGACAACATCAAGATAGACCTCAGATTCCTAGTAGGTAACAAGAGTATGCCAGCAATTTTGGCCAGTAAGGTACTAGAATTAGAAGCAGTACCCCTTGGTGTAGGAGATGATTAAGTGGAGACATGAATTTTATTTTCCCTCGAAGCAACCTTAGAAAGACAATCCCTCTACAACTGACCAATCTGACCATATTTGAAATACTTATTCGTCCTTTATTCAAAAAACCCATGGTGCACCTGCCTCTAGAATCTGCACGGAGGATATGATGGAGCGGACTAAGCCCTATTAGCATGAGATTAGGTGCCCTGTGCCTTATGTCCACTATTACGCTGAGAACGATGATTACTCAATGACTTTGAATAAGAAGCACTAGCTGTAGAGCAGGAACCAGAACTCCCCACTTTTTCTTTGACCACTTTTCACCATCTGTACTACTCTTCTGCTAACTTCCACCATGATCAGAAAATTTTTTGCCTCTCTTCAATTTCTGCCTTCTTCTTCTTCTCTTTCTCAACCTACTGCATATACACAACTAATCTAGAGATATCCATGTCCTTGTTCAATAGGGCAGTCTTACTCTCTAGAGTCAAATCATGAGATATACCAAAAGCAAATTTTCTCATTATAGCCCTCATGCTAGACTCTAACTCAGGAGCATATCGGGACAACTAATGGAATTTCAAGGCATACTCCTTCATCGTTATCCTACCTTTCTTTAGATTAACAAACTCTTTCACTTTTGGCTCCCTTAACTCCTAAAGAAAAGAAGTGGTCCAAAAAAGTATTAGAGAAATCATCCCTCAGTGTAGATTTGACATCATCTCTCCTAGATTATTCTCATTCCTCATACCATTGGTATGTTACATTCTTCAGTTGATAGGTAGCAAATTCTACACCTTCCACATTATAGAATGCATAACGCAGAAGATCTTCTCGATCTCATCAATAAAGCCTTAAAGATCCTTCTCAACCTTAATACTTCTAAACACAGGCGAGTTTAACCTCATAAACTAGCCAACCCTCATGGCCTTAGAAGATAAAGTAATAGAAACTATACGCTCAGACTGAGAAGGTACTAATTGAGCCAACATATGAATAGACTAATGAAATTCTACATTCATCACATCAGCCTAAGGAGCTCGAGGAGGACTAGAGGGGACCGGTGGAACTCTCAGAGGGAAATCATGAAATGGACCCCTAGACTGGGTCTGTACCCCATAAGCAGGGCATGTCTCATTAGCATTGTCCTCAAGTGGGATAGAGGAGTTTCTATGAGCTTTAAATCATCGGGAAGGCATGATCTAAAAAGCAAACAAATGAGAATTAGAGAGACTCAAGACCTTAGACTCTATAGCTTAAAATAAAACAACAAAAAAGGGAAACATTCCTAAATGTATCATGGCCTCTCCCTTATAAGCGTGGTGTGCTACACACCCATAAAAGACTCTACTCCACACAACTTTGTCAGACACCCAATGACACCAAGCCTAGGTTATGATACCGCCTTTGTAATGACACAAACTAGGACCCGACCATGATAAGTATCTCAAGTCTCATGTGGATCGGAGATCACCTCCAATACCTAACCAAACCAAACACACGCCACCCTAAAGTAGTCTAAATTTTGAAAATATAACAAGATGTGAGAATATTAATTTAAAAACATTAAATAAGTAAAAAACTAAAACCTACCAATAATGGTATCAATGCTAGTACCAATATCAACTTGGATCCTAGCCATTACACTGCCCATGCCAAAAATAGTTTGACAAAGCCTCTAATCAAAATAAAAGAGTATCTACTCGAGATATTCCCCCGACCATAGCCAAAAGCTAAATCCAAAGGAATAATCAAGATGTAAAAGAAACCATAAACATGAAATGGGGTCTTCCAAAGTAGGGAAAATCACCATGTTAATCTAACTAACTAGTTGATCTCAAATCCAATGTACTGAGAAGGAGGAGTAGAAGTATGACCAGTTCCTACATCGCATAGAGATACAATATCTGAAGACAGTTAGCGAGATAAATGCTAACATGTAACTCAGGGATAAAAACATAATAATATGATCAAAAGTTTAAAATCATTCAAAATCCATCACACATAATCAAATACATAAACATAAACATATATATAAATATATCACATACTAGATAAGGAATTAGGCTTAAAATGCATTTAAAAACCTTAGTCTGGATAGTGTAGCTCAACCATCATATAATAGTATCCATGAATATATGGGCCCCAGCTCTCAACCCCTAGTCAGTCCCCAGTATGTGTAGCCACACAAACTGGAGAATAATATCATATATATGCACATAGGTGATCTGAGGTGATTTTATACATTTTTGTATCATTATTCTAGCTTATTTTGCCTTATTTTGAGAGAAATTCGTGTGCTTAACGTGTTGATATTGATATAAATAAGTATTTAAGAGTCCAAGTATGTGATTATAATGTTCAAAATATTTTTAAAATAAGTTTGTACTTAATTGAGTAATTTAGAGTTGAACCCGCAAAACTAGTTTCACTAGTTTGAGCTAGGTGTGTATCTAGTTGGTTTTGATGGATTATAATGTGTTTAATTTATTCCAAATATTTTAATGCTGTAATTATGAGTGGAATAACTTGTTTTTAATGTTCAAAGCTTAATTTGATTAAGTCAAGAGTCAAAATAATAAGTAGAAGATCATTGCGAATTTGTCTTATTTTTGCTCTTGTTTTGATTTATCATTGAGGTTATTTTGTTGTTTTGATATTTAATATGTGGTGTATGATATTGTAGAAGGCTTGGTGGACTAAATACGGTGATATATTAATGATAAAAAATCTCTAAATTCATTAAAAATACACTACAAAAGGCATGAGCAAGAATAGAACGTCTAACACTTAATCAAAATTTTAAAAGCAAATTTCAGTGTGTCAACGCGAAGTCAACATGTCGCGTTGCTGCGATCAACCTCGAAAAATTGTGCAAAATCGAAAAGGTGGCTGAACATTAAATTGTGAAAACAAATGTGTTGGCAAGCTGGACAAATAAAAAGGGAATATAGGACAACAACCTGAAAGTGGGACACGACTTGGACAATTAATTTTATACTGGTCAACACCTTGGGACCCATGCAAAATCCTTCACCCACCTCAATTTGGATTAGGATATATTTATATATAAATAATACCTAGACAACATTATGGCTGGACACATCAATTAGAAAATTGAAGTGGACGATTGGTGGTGGCTGCACAGGCTATTTTTAGGTTTTTAATTATTTTATTTATCTTTTAATTTTTCATATCATTGTATTCAATTAATTGGATCGTCATTATGGATATTATCGATTTAAAACTCCCTTTTTGGGGTTAAATCCAAGAACATGATTACTATTATTTTGAATTAAATCTGTTAATTTTGCTTATCATATTTGGTTGTTTGTTTATTCTTATTTTAATTATTTTAAGGATTCGCGACCCTTAGAATACATATTTTGCCGACCTTTTCATCTCGGGTGAGGGAATAGGGAGATAGAACATGGGAATAAACAAATTTTGAGTTTTTATTCTTTTATAAAATAAAAAATTAAACTTAGCGTTTAGGATATGAATGTACTTAGATGCCTTACTTGATTCATATGTAGGATGATATCTTTAATTAACTCAATTGGATTAGTACATCCCCGCTCAACGATGTAGTTGTAATGTTCAAATATGGTGAACGATTAGAGGTTGGGAAACCATGATCATGCAATTAACCCTACGATTCAACAACCAAGATAAGCAAATTGACGAATGAAATTCAATAACATAGCATGATTGTTCGGAGTGCTTTAACCCTGGGCTTTTCTCCATTGATTGTTCCAAGAATTTAATTTTCACATTATTTACTTTATTTTTAATTTATAATTTTCCAAACTCTTTTTTAGGTTACTTTTGCACTAAATTAATGTAGACTATGAACTAAAATTAAATCATTGTTAAATCAAGTCTCTGTGGGATTGAATTCGGCTTTCTTGAAGGCCACTATATTACTTGATAAGACAACATACACTTGCGTGTTCACTTGGGAACTGTCAAGGTTTCGGCGCCATTGCCAGAGACTTGTTATTTGACAATTGTTTTTATTTTAGTTTTACTTTTAGATTTATTTGGTGCTTTCACACTTGGTCTTGTTTTTGTTTTTACAGGAAATAGGTTCTTAAGTTTATAAGCTCGAAAGGGATCAGGAGTTGGTAGAACCAAGTCTGAAACTTGAGAAACTTTACCATCAACACAGGAGAGAAGCAATCCCCCTTCTTTGAATTCCTAAAATCCAAGAAGGCCAAGAGAATACTGTTCCTATGGCTAAATAACAAGCAGCTGGTAGGAAGGTTAGGGAAGTCGCAGTCCCACTTCTGATGAACTTGATTTCCCCAATTCAAAGATTGACAGCAAGGGGGGATTTTGCGTTGAAACACAATATGGTGTGGCTTCTTATTAGTAGTGGACAATTTGCAGGGCTTTCACACGAGGATCCACAAGTCCAATTATAGAATTTCATTGAGCTTACTGATATATTTACTTCGACTTGGGTGACTCTAGATTATGTGAGGCTGACACTGTTTTTCCATTCACTTAGGGAAGCTAAAAGGTGGTTGAATATGGAGCCAGCCAATTAAATCTCATCATGGGATGACTTAGCCAAAAAGTTCCTTATCAAATTTTTTTCATCAGGCAAGACTGTGAGACTTCGCAGTGAGATAGTGAGATTTAAATAAAATCCTAATAACAACCTTTATCATTCTTGGGAACGCTTCAAGGCTCTTCTTCAGGAGTGTCCACATCACCAAAAATAGAGTGAGGTACTTGCTCACATTTTTGTAGAACCTCTTGATCACAATATAAAGATTTTACTAGATTTAGCCATAGGTGGTCAAGCATTGGTATTGACTTATGATGAGCTGTACACATTGTAGAGCCACATAGCAAATGGAAATCCATATTAGCATTCAGATTCTGAAAGTGCCACAAAAAAAAATTCTAGGTATATTGGAGGTAGATCAATTCATAGCCTTATCAGCACAGGTTTTTACACTACAGAATTTGATCAACACGTTATTCAGCAGCATAAAATTAGGACCAACACAACCTGCAGCCATAGTTAATGCCATTCAATGGCCATGTATGCTTCAAATCTAGAATCTGTGATGTATGTAGGAAATGCTCAAAGGCCAAATTATGGTAATACCTACAACATAAAGTAGCAGACTCAGCCAACAAATCAGCCATAGAATGCCCCATAGGTTTAGGGCCAACCAAGTCAGTCAACTAGTAACATAGAGGAGATGCTGAAGCAGATCCTAGATAATCAGACATAATTTGCTGTAGACCTAAAAAATTTGCAAGCGGCTCCTAGAAGTTTAGAGTTGCAAGTGGGGTAGAATCAGAAAATGTTGAATACTAGGCAACAAGGTGGTTTTTCAACTGACATAGAAACTCCAAAGCAGGTTATGGTAATCACCTTGAGAAGTGGTAAAGAGCTTGAAGGAGAACCTCCCAAGGCAACAAAGGAGGTTGATGCTGATATGGTGACCAAACAAGTTCCCATCAAAGTTTTTAAAAATTAAAAGAAGTTTGAGTACTTGAGACCAAAGTTTGTTGAACCAAATGTGAAGAAGACACTTCCAGTACCCTTTCCTCAAAGGAAAATAAAAGTGAAGGAGGATGCCCTGTTTAAAAAGTTCATTGATACATTCAAAGAGCTTCATATTAACTTACCCTTGCTAGATATTTTGTAGAGTATGCCTAAGTATGCAGAGTACTTGAGGGATGTGGTGGTAAAGAAGGGGAAATTGAAAGATATGGAAGAAATAACCCTCACTGAAGAGTGTAGTGCGGTAATAACATAGAATATCCCTAACAAATTAAAAGATTAGGGAAAGTTTGCTATCCCTATTCAAATTGGGAGAAAATAGGTCCATGCATTGAGTGATTTAGGGGTAAGTATAAACTTAATGCCCCTATCTCTATTTGAAAATTGGGCTTGAGAAAGCCTAGATCAACCTCTATGGTTTTACAGCTAGCAGATGGTTCCATGGCATATCTGAAAGGAATAATTGAGGATGTTCTAATTAAGGTTGGTAAATTTGTTATTCCTGCTGACTTTTTTATGCTTGATTTTATGGCAGACGAATAGGTACCAATTATATTGAGCATTCATTCTTAGCAACCGGAGAGACATTGATTGATGTTAGAGAAGGCACGCTCAAGATGAGGATAGATGATAAAAAGGTGGTATTTGATGTTTACAAAGAACCCATTAAAAATTCCCAATATTAAGATTTATGCATGATCAATGTGATTGAAAGGAAAAAGTGTAGTGTGGTCAGTCCACCAAAGACCTCTTCAGTTTACCTATTTAACAGGCCTAAGATGAAACCACTGTGTCCCAACATGATAAAGGTTGATATGAAGAGAGATGGTGACTTTGAGAGTGAAAACTCAAGAGGTCAAAAATGAATGAAAAAATGGCTCCCAAGGGGGATTTAAATGGTGAAGGAATATGGTTGAGTTAATATAGGTCGTGCCGCGACACTAAATCAGGCACTACTTGGGAGGCAACCCAAGTTAATTAGGTATATTTTCTTTTCAGTTTTTTTAGTTTTATTTCATGTAGTTTTTGTTAGTTAATTAGGTATGTTTTATTTTCAGTTTTTTTTTTTTTTTATTTCATGTGTTTTTGTTTTTGGTTGAGTCTCAAGTTAATGGGAAGTCTGAGTACCATAAACTTGAGCTTAAGGCATGAAAAAGACTGAGTGTGGGGTCCTATGGATCCTCTTTTATGCAGAAAGATGCTAATAGCTAAGCCTAGAGGCCTCAGGGAGCATTTCTATCTCTTAATTTAAAAAATTTACTTTGGAGACAAAGTAAATTTTTAAGTGTGGGGTGGGGAAATTTCTAAATTTTGACTTAATTTAATAATTTTTAGGTTAGGAATAAGTGAGATATTCTTGTTGGTGCTATTTTTGATTGCATTGTGCAAGTATTTTGTTTGTAAAAAGCATGTTGAATGAGTGAATTGCTATTTTTAAGACTCTTAGGCTCATGGTTATGACCCTTGTACTTGTTGGCTTAATTTTGAATTTATGCTATTATTTGGTTGAGATTCTATGATGATCCTATTGAGTTGAACACGTGTCATGTGTGATGTGAGGTATTTTGTATATTCCTTATTTCATGTGATGTCTAAAACATTCCCAGTGTGTGTGAAGCAAAATAAAGAATGTGGATTTAGGAGATGATTTAGGCATTTCTTTGATAGCCTTGTTTTATACCTTCTATTTCTCCTACCCTTGTGCATTGTCCTAGTTAAACCCCATTGAGCCTTTAGCTTATTTTCTTTGGCAACCTTATATGTATCCTAATTTTCTTCTTTGATAGACCATAATTTTCTCCAAAAGGCTCCTAATTGCTTTAATAAAATAAAAATTAAATTAGTAAGGAGTTTTATAAATAAGAGGAAAAAGGTGAATTTTATGCCCAAGGTAATAGTTATTGGTGTATAATTGATGTGTGATGGATGGACGTGATATTATTTATGCTAAAAATATTTTCATGATTGTGAAAAATAGAAATATTTTTTTATGTGGTAGTAAACTATGTGTCCACCAAGTGTTTGTAAAAATGCTTAAAAGAGATGGCGTAAAACAAAAGGTATGGATGAATGAATTAGTGATATTTTGTTGTTGAAGATTGGTTTTAAATATATAGTGTAGTGTATTAAAGATCTTAGAGAGGTTAGTAACTATTCCCAAATAGTTTCTACCCGTCCTTAGCCTACATTACAACTCAGAAAAGTCCTAATTGATCATAAGGTCATCATTCCGATATTAGTGGAGAACTATACTAAGGGCAAGCCTATGGTTCATTATGTATAACTTGTGAATTCTTTGTGAGAGTGAGCGTAATTTGATTTTTATACCCATTATATTATAAATTGCATTATTGTGAGTGATTATGGGTAACTCTTTTATTGTGAGAGCACATGTTTGATGAATGTGGGTGATTTGTATGATGTCCTAGATTGAATAATATGCATGAGTTTTTCATGTATTGAGTCAATTCTTGGGGCTAGGATGTTTTGGAGTAGTGTCATGAGCTACCAATTGTGTAAATAACGTACTTTGCATCGAAACTTGCATTTCGTGTAATCATTGTAGTACTAGCTTGCGTGTCTTTATTTTAATAAAAGTGTAGCATCACCTCAGATTTTTATGCTTAGAATAAAGAGTTGTTTGAGGATGAACAAGAGTTTAAGTGTAGGGTGATGATCTGAGGTAATTTTATACACTTTTGTATCATTATTCTAGCTTATTTTGTCTTGTTTTGAGAGCAATTGGTGTGCTTAACATGTTGATATTGATATAAATAAGCATTTAAGTGTCCAAGTATGTGATTATAATGTTCAAAATATTTTTCAAACAAGTTTGTACTTAATAGAGTTCAACCCGAAAAACTAGTTTTACTAGCTTGAGTTAGGTGTGTGTCTAGTTGGTTTCGATGGATTATAATGTGTTTAATTTATTCTAAATATTTTAATGGTGTAATTATGAGTGGAATGACTTGTTTGTAATGTGCAAAGCTTAATTTTATTAAGTCAAGAGTCGAAATAATAAGTGGAAGATCATTACGAATTTGCCTTATCTTAGCTCTTGTTTGGATTTATCGTTGAGGTTATTTTGTTGTTTTAATCTTTAATATGTGGTATATGATATTGTAGGAGGCTTGGTGAACTAAATATGGTGATATATTAATGATAAAAAAGCTTGAAATTCATTGAAAATATACTACTAAGACATGGGCAAAAGATAGAATGTCAAACACTTTACCAAAATTTAAGAAGCAAATTCCAGAGCATCAACGCGAAGTCGACGCGTTGCGTCGCTATGATCAACCTCAGCAAATTGTGCAAAATACAAAAGGCCGCTGAACATTAATTTGTGAAAATAAAAAGTGTTGGCCAGCTGGACAAATAAAAAGGGAATATTGGACAACAACCTAGAAGTGGGACACGACTTGGACAATTAATTTTATATTGGTCAACACCTTGGGACCCATGCAGAATCCTTCACCCACCACAATTTGGATTAGGATATATTTATACATAAATAATATCTGGACAACGTTATGGATGGACACATCAATTCGGCAAAAACAATTGGAAAATTGAAGTGGACGATTTATGGTGGCTGCACACGCTATTTCTAGGTTTTTAATTATTTTATTTAGATTTTAAATTTTCATATCATGTATTCAATTAATTGGATTGTGATTATGAATATTATCGGCTAAAAACTCTTTCGAGGTTAAACCCAAGAACATGATTACTATTGTTTTGGATTAAATTTATTAATTTTTCTTATCATATTTGGTTGTTTGTTTATTCTTGTTTTAATTATTTTAAAGATCGCAACCCTTAGAATACATATATTGTCGACCTTTTGATCTCGGGAGAGGTAATGGAGAGATAGGACATGGAAATAAACAAACTTTGTTTTTTTATTCTTTTATAAAATAAAGAATTAAACTTAGCGTATAGGACAGGGATGTACTTATATGCCTTACTTGATTCATACGTAGGATGATAGCTTTAAATAATTTAATTGAATTATTACATTCCCGCTCAATGATGTAGTTGTAATGTCCAAATTAGGTGAAATATTAGAGTTTGGGAAATCATGATCATGCAATTAACCCTACGAATCAACAACCAAGATAAGCAAATTGACGAATGAAATTCAATAACATAGTATGATTGTTCGGAGTGCTTTAACCCTGGACTTTTCTCCATTGATTGTTCCAAGAATTTAATTTTCACATTGTTTACTTTATTTTTAATTTATAATTTTTCAAATTCTTTTTTTGGTTACTTTTGCACTAAATTAATCTAGACCGTGAACTAAAATTAAATTGTTGTTAAATCAAATCTCTGTGGGATCGATATTCAGCTTTCTTGAAGGTAACTATATTACTTGATAAGACCATGTACACTTGCGTGTGCGTTTGGGCACTATCAATGAGGGACTCAAATCCTCCAACATATACCAAGGTGACTTAAGAACCCAATCATATGATGATTTACGGGGGACTCAAACCTCACTAATCATGAAATAATAATAAAGGAGACTCAAACTTCCCTAGTCACGTTGACACCCGCGTCGGCAAATGTGGTTTCCCGTATTGGTTTCTTGGACATCCAGTTTCATGAATTATCTACATAACCCTTATTAAAGCCTAATTAAAACAACTGTCACACATTAACTTTCATTTAAACACATTGCACATTAAGGCATACAGTGTTGGTATCGTCATACCAATTACAGTAGTAAGGTAACACATCATGCCAAAATAGTTTCCATTAACTTAGGGAGAACAACTCCCTTTATTCATTAATACACATTGGGGAACACCGACTCCCTTTGTTTATTAAATCTTACCTTTGTATTTCAAATACTTCTTTATATTATGCAATAGTTCGAGGCTAATTCAATTTTACAAATTCCCACACTTCTCATAACTAAAACTAATTTTACATTATAGGGTTAGGTTTATAACCACTTCAAACCCACATGTTTGGGAAAATTACAGTTCTCTTTTTTATTCACCATACGCATGTTCCCATAAGTTCAAAACCACATTAAAAGCATGAAAATCATATGCATAAACCATAAGAAATATTATTCAATTCATAACATTCAGAACCCCCAACCTTTTTTTTCAAAACCAAATGATAATCTTATGAACAATACTTTAAATCACATGCCTTTGCAAATTATACAATGGGGAAAGAGTAACATACCTGAATCAAAAAGATTTACGGAGAGAAATCAACCCTTGAGCCCTTAGATGGCCAAATTGGTGAAATCCTATCTTGACTTGTTTAAGAGGATATAGAGAGTGTGTTTAATCCATTAAAGTGTTGAATGAATTCCATAAATGTGTTTTATGGATGAGGGTTCTAAACGGTTTTAAGTGGGAAATATCTAAAGTGCCCCCAACTTAAAAGCTGAAAAAGCATCGTCATTGGTTTCGAGTCAACCCCTTGAATCATACCCACATCTTACGACTCATGACCACGAGTCATAACCAGGACAATCTCTAGGACCCCCAATATTTTTGTCCTTATGACTCAACCCACCAACTCGTAACATGACGTTATGACTCGTAGGGTCCTACTAGTGAGCAATACAGAACCCAAATGAATTAAACACTAGACATCCTATGATTTGAACCTACGACTAGTAACATATCCTCATAGATCATAGTGAGAAACTTATACTCATAGCATAATCAATCCTCAAACTTACTGGTTTGGGTAAAACTCCTCCCAATGAGTCATTAAGACACCCTACGACTCGGATGGTACGGTCGTACCTAATCAGTGAGCCCAAATCTCAAGAAATTATCAAGGGCCAAAATTTAGGGCATTTTAGGTGAGCTCTTGGAGTTTGAGTCACCCAATTTCCTTTTATCTTTTGTATTTTGTCTTTAGTATCCGAGACAGATATATTAACAATTCTAGACTTGGAGTTGTATTAATACTATTAGTTGTTGTTATACTAGCTCTACAAGGTTTTGGGATTTGGTATCTATATGATTTCTTATTCTATCTAGAACCCACGTGTTAGCAATTGATGTTCTCTAAATTTTGCCTATCATGGGATTTTCTTACCAAATTAACCTATTGCGTCAGCTATGGGTTATAGTATTGGCCTACATATTAGTGGAAATTTGTAGGTGTCATCATGACTCATAAATCAGGTCATGAAAAATTGGTATCAGAGCTTAGGTTTCACCGATATTGTTGGTATAAAAGAAAGTGTCAAGTAGTGTCCCGTGGATCAGAACATTGACGTCCCTTTTCTATCTTCGATAGGCTATGGATATTAATAGGAGTTCTTCACTTCTTCTACTCGTATTGTGTCAAGATTCTAAGTTGGTTCGTAGAATATTCTCTTGATTTTACTCTTCTGCAAAAGGCCAGGACACGTTTTACCGCTATATGAGATGAGGGTCCCAAGGTCGAGCCCAGGGATCCTACTCCTGTACATGAAAGACTCAGAAGCATGAATATCCTAGAGATGTGTCCCTAGTTAGAGGCCAGTGTAGGACGTCTTTCCCAGACCCTATTCTTGCACCAGAGCCAGATATTCTTTTACCACACTAGCAGTGGACTGAAAATAAGCCCAGGCTCCACCAAAGTTATTTCTTTTATAGTGCTTAGATATGCATCAGTTAGTTATTGTATAGTATTGGTGATGTGCCATTGGATGGTGCATATTATGCGAATCAGAGTGGTACAAAGATAGAAGCGTAACCAGTAAATGCAACTCCTATAGTTGAGATTTCTCCTGCACTGATAGTTGCCCAGTCAGTTGTTGCTCAGCCTGCTACATCCTTTGAGAATCAAAAGAGGTTGGGCAGATTCTTGAGATTAGCTCTATCGAGACTTTGCGATGCTCTTAGAGAGGATACACATGAATTCCTGACTTTGTATGAGGATAAGATTCATGGTTTGGACCTTGTTGAGACTCATGGTAAGGATTATGCCATATATCAGTTGGAATTTTTTGCTCATTATTGGTGGAGAGATTTTATGGATTCTAGACCAGTTGGATTTCCTCTTGACTCAGTTCTTCGAGATGTTCTCGGAAGAGTATATGCCTTGTAGCCTTAAAGATCAATTGAGGGATCAACTCCCTAGATTGGATCATGGATCCATGATAGTTGCAGGGTATGATATAGCTTGTTGCTTTGTTAGAGAGTTAAGGCTTTCCATTTGCATGTCTCCTCAGAGTAGTATCCTCAGCCTTAATTCATTCAGCCTCAAATTCAGCCGCGTTGACCTATTCAAGCATCTCCTTAGACTACTGACAAAGGTTAGTCTAGTGCTAGAAGATCAACCTAGTAAGGGAAGGGGTTAATTTTTAAGGGGTTTATTTTCTGGTCTGAGACGTGATGATCATTTCATATTAGTCGGATTAATTAATTTTAGTTTTGCCTAAATTTTTTAATTTAGTTATGGACTTCCTGGTCATTATTGTGGGATTTCCCTAGTCGTAGGGCGATGGTTGTTTCATCTTAGAGTGCTCCTCTATTAAAGTAGTTCACCTTCTCAGTTAGAGGAAGTTTTCATAGTCATGGGGATAGTTACCAAGGTGCTCGAGGTGGTACTCAGACATGCAGGATAGGAGGTTGCTTAGGTGCCCAACCAAATAGCGAGCATGTCTTTCTATATGCATTACTTGATAGACCCAAGGCTTATACTTTAGATACTATAGATGTAGGTGTGATTTTGATATGCCGCTAGTCGGCCCTTGCTTTATGATCCCGTATCCACTTATTCTTTTATATATATCTGTATATTATGTACTATGGTTTGAGTTTTCTATTGATTTATTATCTTTACATTACATTTATCTACTTATGTGGGTGATTCTTTAGTAGTGAATTGATGTATTCTGATCAGATGTTGTGACTGTTAGTGTTATTGATACTTATGTTGACCTATTATTCTTATTATAGTGGATTTTGATGTGATTTTGGGCATGGATTGATTATCCCACTATCTTGTAGTCATGGACTATTTTGCCTAGGTTATTGCCTTAGTTATGCTTGGTATACCCCTGTCGTATGGCAGAGAGTGGATATCCGTGAGCCAATAAGGACTATATCTTATATTTGCTCTAGGGGAATTATTTTTGGGGGTTGCGAGTCTTATTTCGCTTATGTTGTGATGCTATTGTTAAGAGTTCTTCACTTGACTCTGTCCTTATTATTTATAAGTTTCCTAATGTGTTCCCTATTGACCTGCCTGATATTCCCCTTATTAAGTAGATTGAGTTTGCGATTGACCTCGAGCCTGGAACCCGACCTATTTCTATGGCACCTTACTATATGGCTCTTTATGTATGTATATTAGTTATAAGTAGCTTAGTAAGGTGATGGTGAAGAACTGTATCCTTTACCTCATATTGATGATTTGTTTGACTAGCTTCAAGATCCAGACGTGTTTTCTGAGTTTAATTTGAGGATTTGTATGGTAGGAGATGTTGTTATTTGATTGGATGGGTTGAGAATTCAAGGTGAGACCTCATGGTTCAAATTTGCTTCAGGACCCATTGGATAGAGCCAGGATGATTCAAAATATACTGAGAGCAGCTCAGATTAGGCATTGGGCCTTTGTAGATCGTTGACTTTGTGCCTTGAGATTTAGAGTTAGTGGCTATTTATTCTTTTATGTTTCACCCATGATGGGTGCGATGAGATTCAAAAAAAAGAGGAATCTCAGTTTGAGATATATTGGACCCATAGAGATTCTTAACGTCATTTGTGAGGTAGCTTATGAGTTAGCTTTACCTTCTTATTTTGATGAAGTTCATCCAATTTTCCATGTCTCCATGTCTGCATGTTTTGGTGACTTAGTCCTGATCCTTCTCATATTTTTGATGGGGCTTATCCCAGTTGGATGATCGTTCGACCTTTGTTAAAGAGCTTGTGCTCATTTTGGCTAGTGATGTAAGGTGATTGCGCCCCAGAGAAGTTCCAATTTCTAAGGTTCAGTGGAGACACCGCCCAGTGAAGAAGGCCACTTTGGAGATCGATAGCAAGATGCGAACCCAGTATCCTCACATGTTTGAGGCTTCAGGTACTTCCTTATCCTTAACTTTTGGGGATGAAAGTTCCTTAGTAATGGATATTGTAATGACGTTTCAGGTTATTTTACATACTTTCTGCTTATTTTGCTTATTTTTGCTAATAGAGGTTTTCCATGGCTACCTCAAGTCATTTATGACTTGATGGAAATGATAGTTTGGTTACCAGGGAGTTCGTTTTGTTTTAGGACCAATTCCCCATTTAGAAGTCTTCATTGGTTTTGAATAGCCACCGAACGAAAACTATAGTTAAATGGCCTCAAATGCAAATTTGACTGTGTCATCATCTCCAGAATATTGGTTTAGGCTAGAAAGTCCCTTGGTTCAAGTCCCAAGACACCCAAGTTTATTTCGACCAATTTATCAAAACCTATGAAAAATGATAAATATGGGTGTGGGGCCCACAATTAGTCTAAATAGTCTTGGATGGAAAGTCTGGCTTCACCAATGTGTCTAGAATATCAAATTTAGTAGGGTTACTTAGTTCGTTTGCAAAAAAAATAGAGTTCGAATGAGTCTAGAACCTCGCAGACCCTATTTAACCGCGACCAAGGTACTATAAATAACCCCTTGATCGTGAAATTGACCACTTTCACCCCCCCCCCCCCCCAAGAAATAGAAGCCCTAGAATGATATATTAATTTCAAATTGATTCTTTAGGTTGAGTTAGAATCTTGATTAACATATATTTTCATAATTTATGATGGATTAAAGGTATGAATCCTTTTTTTTTAATCTTTAATTTCTTAAATTTTGACCAAAATTCCAAATTGCTTTAGGGCTTGATTTTAGACCAACTATGTTTGATTTTCACCTAATTCTTGAGGGTTATGATTCCCTAGTGGTGTAGAAATATTGGGTTGGTGTTAGAAACGTGTTTTCCATGCGTGGGACCCAATTGAATTTTTTGGTGTCATTTTTGGACCCAAAACATAATGCTACAATATGGGTATTAAAATTCTAATAATTATGTGTAGATTGTATTTTTGATAGCTTGGCACCTTGATGAAGCTTCTCGTAAAGGAAAAGCAAACGCTTAGAATTCGTGGGCTTTCTTTAGATTTGAGGTAGGTTAGGCTTACTCCTTGTTAGATTGAGCTATGTTTAGATATAATTGTGATATCTTGTTAGATTAGGATAGTTTTTAAGCTAAATGCAAGACTTGGGTTAGTTGAACCAATTAAGCTATATGAATTTGAGAAATTGAAAAGTTTGACTTGTTTCCTATTATATCAGGTGGAATAGACTTCATTACTCTTGTTTATCATGAGAATGCCTTAGAATACTCAACCTTAGATATAATGCTCTTGTTTCCCATACTTAGAGTAAATTTACCTTAGGTTCTTATACTATGGAAGGTTGCCTTGGTCCCATTGGACTTAAGTAAAGATGCTTGAGTAGAATATCTACCTTAGGTTTTATGGTGGCTTGCTATACATCTAAGAGTTGGTTTAGATACATTAGCCTAGTCCGGGGTAGAAATTGACTTAGAATGCACTTTGGGGATTTAGATGTGGGCTTGTTGACCCACCTTAAGACAATACTTGTGATTAGTTCCCTTGAACCCTTACGCCTAGTAATTGACTAAAGAGTGCCCTTTTGAGGCAATATTGATGATTTTTGTATTTGTTGGTTATGTGGAATAGCATTGACAATGATGCCCAAGTAATTATTCCTTTGTAAGTCTTGTTGTCTAAAGCTTATGTCAAGCTATTAATTATGTTATTATGATTATCTATTTGTTGGAATAATGAATGTGATATTAATGATCCCTTGTCTATAATATGGCCCGAGTCATTAATAATATTATTGACCCAGCTATGAATAAATTATGTATCATGTAATGCTTTAGCCATTGTTCATAGTAATGATGAAATATCTTTAGGCCAATAGTAGGCCAATGAATATGATACTAATGGGCAACCACTATTCATGATATTTCTTATGGTTATGCCTAAGGTCTAAATAACTAAATTATGGATTTCGTAATGATGAGTCCTTGACTATACTCTTGATTAATCCATCCATTTAGGCTAGTGTTTGGGCTGTTAACTATACTATTGCCCAAGTTATGATCATGCTTAATAATTATACTAATAAATCATATTGAAAGTCTTCTTTATTGTCTATATTAGAGATGATGATGTTAATGGTGTTAGAATAAATGCTTATTAACTAAGCGTAAATATACTCTATAGATTATGTTGGACTCATGTCATGCTTTGTCTAATAACCCAACTAGTGATTATGATAGAATACCTTCTTGTTGCTAATATTATGAGTCATGATACTACGGTTCTAAAAGGTATATTTATTGACTACATGAGAAGCTATGCTACTAACCATGTTGAACCCGTGAATTTTTTGAAATTTTCATGATATGTTTATATATATATATATATATATATATATATTCACATATTTATGGATAAATTGTCCTCGACGATGAATGATGAGATATAAAGGTATGCTCCTCCTTACTTCTCTTTTAATTTAGCCCTCGTGGGGTTTGCACTATACTTTGGCCCCTTTGGGGCTTGTTATTTACTTACTTGTCTTTTACTTTAGCCCTTGTAGGGCCTGCACTTTACCTTATCCTTTGTGGGGCTTGTCTTTTACTTTATCCCTTGTGGGGCTTATTTTTTATTATTGATATTGATTGCCTATTATGTTATATTATGATGATATGATGATACCCAATTTGAGTATGGAGAATATGTTGATAATATTAATTTATGGTTAGAGTCTAGAGGATATATAGATGATATTAATACCTAATTCAATTTTGGAGGATATTATGATGGTAAATTGATACCCGGGAAGGTCGGAGGATATTATGATGATATATTGATACCCGAAAAGGCTGAAGGATATATTGATCACCGACAAGGCCGAAGGATATTATGATGATATATTGATACCCGATAAGGACGGAGGTTATTATGATGATATATTGATATCTAGTTTGACTCTAAAGGATATTATGATGACATGACGATGCCCGGCAAGGACAAAGGATATGATTATTGATGTGCCTATGTGTGCACCTACCAGTTGAATTCGATTAGCCCTTTGTATGGAAATTATATGTCTATTTATGTTCTTGTGTAGTTGGATATAATATTAATATTAGAGGTGTCAGTTATAGTATTCTAATGGGTTGAGGTATAAAGTGGTATAGGTGTTTATTTAAGGATGAAAGATTTTTAGTTGTGGATATTACTTAAGTGGCTAATAGTGACTAGTGGATTTGTGAACCTTAGTTGTAAAGAGGACTAGTGGAATTAATGGCTATTAATAGAGATGATTATTTTATTATGGTGGCTATTGATAATGGGTTTAGCGATGGTGATGATTAGTTGCTATTGATGACAATTTATGATGTTGATTAATTGTTTAATGAGGAATTGTGGATTAATGATGCTAGCTAATAAGAGTTGTTAGTTGAGAGATGAATAAGTGTACCCATGGTGATTGGTGGTTTTTTATTAAATGGTGACTAGTTGGATTATGTTGGCTAGAAATAAGTATTGGTTAATTGGAGAATACAGTATAGTGGTGAATCTTGACTAGATGTTACTTTTGTCTAGTGAGTAAATAATGGTTGGTCGTTGATCTATGAATAGTGGCTAAGTGATGAATATTGGATGGATAATAATTAGAGGTTATATGATGACTAGTAAGTAATTGGTTTATTTAATAAGCATTGTTTAGCTAATAATGATTGAATAGGGTGTAATGATGAGATAGGTTCCTATATGGTGGTATGGTTACGGTTATGAGTATATTGGTATATGTTATTCAATTATGATTATTCATGATGATTATGAATATTGGCAAATAACCGTTTGATGGAAATTGTGGAAAACGATAGATAATAGGAAAGTTGGTTATATATATATATATATATATATATATATATATAT